>NW_022639474.1:2042273-2050826 GCF_010583005.1 Odontomachus brunneus
GAGAGAAAGAGAGAGAGAGAGAGAGAGAGAGAGAGAGAGAGAGAGAGAGAGAGAGAGAACGGCGAACAGGTCGCGATGAGTAGCACCCTAAAAGTTGAGTGGCAGCCATCTCATTACTTAAATGCGTCCGTTAGTCGGCAAGCTCCGGGCAAGAGAGCAGAAGTTTCCATGGTCATAATCGCCGCTAATTGACGTCGGAGTTATAAAGTTCAGTGAAATTAGCCAAATCCTTATTTGGACTGCCGTTGTTCGGGCAGTTTGCCCCTGTCGCTTCTTCCCTCAGGATTTTCTCCTCTTCACCGGCTGAATCAGACCTCGATGTTTTTGGCGTTTTAACACCGGAAGTCGCGAAAATATATCCGCTCTGAGCAGCCGTCAGGTATGACGAGGTATCTGATCGTGCGGGAATCATCTTACGACCGGGAAATGCGTCATGAATAAGACACGTGTGGAATATCGCAATGGGCTTTCTGCAACAAGCCGTTAGTCACTGCTCACATCACCCTAGTGACAAATCAGGGAAAGCAGTTTTCAGTCAGTTCTGCTCAATTCTCCCGATAAAGATGGCGGACACATATTGCTCCTTGATGGGTCAGTCGTAAAGCAATCATAACTTTTACAGCCGTAAGAAATGGCATTTGACCATCTCTGCGTGCAGTCGTCGATTGCTGACTTGTTATTACCTCATGATACTCTACACGGAGAGAATTTTATAGCAAAAACTATTATATAGGATTTTCTAACCGAGGAGTAGATCAACATTCCGCGGTAATTTACTGTCACTTCATATGTTACTATTTTAGAAACTAAAACGTTCCTTTAAAACACTTGCTATGCTCCTAGCGAAATTCGCCATGTTTCCTAGCAAGATGGACTTTACTGGCAGTTTATTCCTGCTCTCTTCAAGTGAATCGGTAAAAATGTTTCTGATTAAGGAGCAAAAGGAGGATCTCACCGATAATCAGTGAATATTCACTGCTTCTCAGTCAAAATACTCTCGCTTTATTAATTTAAGACATTTTCACCGATTTTGATCAATGGAAGATAGATTTCACTGCAAAATCTGCACAAATTCGTTATACGTTGTATCAAGCTCAACTTTTTGCGTTTCTAATAATTGCGTTTCTAATTTTTGCGATTCTAATGCGTATCTAACGACGGAACGACGGTTTGCGTGCAATGACACCATATGTGTTTGCTGCCTGCATCAATAGTAGGAACAGTCGTCGCCATCAACTGATCCTTTCAGCGAGGTTTTGCTGTTTGCAGTGCTATACTTATAACTAAATCATCAGACGATTTTACGTGCATACATTTCAATGAAAAATACATCGATTGTACCTTAGAGAGTGAGCTGCTAAAAACACAGTAAAATTGAGAAGAATTTACATGGAAAAAAACCATAATATTCTCTTCGTGTAGTGAATTGCTTGCAACTCGCTGCTGACTTCTAATCCGTTATTGGCAGCTTATTATATTGTAGAAAGCCTATAAGAGCTGCGATTTTGACAGACTTCGGGACAATTATGTCGCGCTCGCGTGTCAATTACCGTCTGTCTTGTGTCGCATTGATCCCTTGAGTGATTAAGTAGGTATAATTAAGGAGAAGAAGAAAGACGAGTTCTCGCGCGCGGGGTGACGGCGCACTCGGATCGTTTCCGGGTCGAGGTAGCGCGATGTGTCAAAAAAAAAAAAGAAAAAGAAAGAAAGAAGGAAAGGGGCGGCCAAGGCGACGGATTATCGTGTCTGGCGAGAATGCGGGAGTATCGCACCATCGTAATCAGTGTCATCACTATCATCGTTCACCACGCCCATTACCCATTCACTCATCTCAGTATCCATCACCTCATCCGCCATTGTGTTGTAAGTCCCAGTGTTGTGTGTGTATATTTGAAAGTATAAATACTCAACGTTACTTGAATCGGGAGATTTTTACCCGTCACGAGCAGAATGATGTCCTCGTGACGGCTTTTTCGTTTTTTCATTTCTTTTTCTTTTCTAATCTCATCTCAAGCAAGTTCGGCCATTTCACATCATTTTCACTCGTCTGTTTTTTGGTTTAAATTCTCGCTTGGCTCATTTTCACGTCATATTCGCGTCATTCGTCGGGAGGCAAAATCATACGCCATCATCATCTCGCACGGGCGGACGAGAGAGAAATCGGTCATTCGTCGTCAACGAGAGTCGATCGCTGATTCATCCTCATGATTCATCAAAAGCGAAAGAAAAACGACTCCGGACGAACGCAATTGGAAGAAGCCGGCAGAAAAGTTGCAAAAAAAAATGATGAAAAAAGCAACACCCGCTCAGCGCACTATGCCGACGGGTCGGGAGCTCTCGTATCGCGCTGGATCATTTTATGATGCGAAGAACAAAACTCATCCAGAACTAACATTCTAACTTGAGTATTATACTTCAAGTTTAGATGTTTAGATGTGCTCTGATTTATATGGTAGGATGCTCTATCTCAGGACCCGAGGGCTGCAACCTGTTCATCTACCACCTGCCCCAGGAGTTCGGTGACGGCGAACTCATGCAGATGTTCCTGCCGTTTGGCAACGTCATCTCCTCCAAGGTTTTCATCGACCGGGCGACCAACCAGAGTAAATGCTTCGGTAAGTGCGGCGGCACCGCCATGACATTTCAGAGCTCGCTAGCGCGAACAACGAGAAATGCCCGCCACCCACGACGATGACTACGACGACGAGGACGCGCGAACGACCCTCCAGCAGCAGCGGACGCAGCAACCACACGAGCGACTACGCGACAGTGGAAGCGGACGAGTCGCCAATACACAAAGTTTTGATCATCTCGTGTTTTTTATCGTACGATTTTAATTATGATGAAAATTATAGCGGCAGGTAATACGAGAGATGTTATATGCGCAAAAAATCCTTTTGGCAAAGGGGATATTTCCACTTTGAAAGGTACCCTCGCTTTGATGTATTGATGCAATATAAAAAAAACACACACGCACATAAAGAAGAAAGAGAGTATCGTCCAGACGCGCCGCGATATTTCTGTGATTATTATCATGATTTTTAATCAGCCACACACTACGCCGCTCTAAATGACTCTACATGTTTCCAATCAGCGGTGGATTAATCATGGAAATTTAATTCGTCCCGTTCTCTCGTATTAGCGGGACAGACCGGACAGGCTGAATATGAATGCCGCTTCAACGGGACTGAAATCAAACTGCGCGCGCGCGCGGTTCTTTTTTTTTCGACAGAGAACCGCGGAGGGGACCGAAACAGAGGATGCGGATAAAAGCCGCCGCCGTGGCGTTCCTTTGATTAATCGTATCCGGGAGTATGAGGATACGGATAATTGGACGATTCCATTCGCCCACGTTCGGTCCTTGGTCTATGTTCTCGCGTGTGTTCGCCTATGTGCAAATTCATATATTCGCGCCCGTGTGTATTTGTCGCATCCTGTTTCAGAGACCCGGCGAAAGCTCGCGGGGCAGCTCTGCGTTGCAGAGATGGGCTGGTAACGACGCGTCATTATGCCCGCGTTTCATTATACTCATTTTTCCATCCTACCGCGCGTATAATTATGCCTGCAGCAGGAAAATATACGGGGGAGGGGAGAGGCGAGGAGGTTACAGGGGAGATGTGCCCCATATTTTAAAGCTGAAACTTCTCGGGCAACTAATTGTTGCGACTGACTGTACAAATATGATAAAGGCAGCCTTCTTCTGTGTGTTCATGTCCGTCACGATCTTGTCAATCGTATATTTTGTCTTGTAATAACCAAAATACAAACATGTAATAACGTGGCTATCTTGTCCCGCGAACGCGAGTTCAGTTGCCCAGTAATGCGAGTAAAAACATCACATATATCCCTTTCAGTCCCTATATCCACAGTTGTGTGAGTCAAATTTTGCCGCTCTATCTTTTCCCCCGCTCTCGCTAAGTGATTCAGTCCGACACCATACGATTATGGATGTTCTATTCTCCATTACGGAGCTTCAAGTAGTTGCAAATCTTGCTTTGTTTCTTGAAAATAGCAAATTTTTTAAAAACTTTTTGTATGTATTTTTGAATTTTGTGTATATTTTAAGTCATAGAAATGCCCTAATAGTATAAATAAATTCAAAATTTCACTCTTGAGACTGAAAGGGATATAATATGTATCCTGATTAATAGTTCTGAAATCTCCGCGAGAGGTCTCCGCGGCTCTCTTACCGACCCTTAATTATGGGCCAACTTTACCTAATCCAAGAACAGGCACGATTTCAATTATTTTATAAGTAAAAATTGCTTCTATTATCCTAAACGGATATTTGTGATGTCATATACTCACGAGAGGCTTCATTCTAGCTACTAACACGTCGCTTAACTTTACCTACTCACGATAGAGAATATTGACACAAAATTTCGAAAATTTATTTTGCTACTGCTCAATAAGTTTTTTCTATTTTTTAACTGTAATATTATTCAAATTTTAGTAAAACTCAGGAAAAAGAAATCTGTGCTCTGTGTCCATTTCGCGCGAGTTTGTATCTACTGTTCCTTTCAAGATAAACACTACAAAAACCGCACATAGGCGATCTACCTCTGGGACCGTCTAGACTCGGTCCTCCCTAACGCTTTGAAGCAGTTTTCTTTCAACGATCGGCGGATTTCGGCGAGGGGCCTCTTTGACGGCTGGCAGTTTTCCATCCAGAGAACCATCGAATAATTACGATCGTCGATATTGGTAGGGGGAAAATAGATGGAGGGGGGAGGGGAATTTCCTCTCGTGCGAGATATGAAATATGTCGTGCGTGGTGGAAACTCGGCAAAGCTTATCTCTGCCTCCGCGACAAGCTCTTTCCGTGGGACGAAAGGTTAAAATAATCAAGGTGCCCTTCGGCCCCGAAGTAAAAGTAATTTGCGGAGCGGAGCGAACCGTGGATGGGCGGCGGATGAAGGATTCGGTTTGGTCAGGCAGTAGGCTGCCATGATGGCGAAACTGAAATGGGATCGACGCTAATGGTCGAAATTGGCTTAAACCGAGAAAGTCGTGACGATCTTTCGAGAACGCTGCCGTTTAGGGAGCCCCGTTATCGCGTACCTGCCCTTCCGGCGGAACTTGGATAATATCCAATTCATGGAAACTTTTTTAGTACTCGCGCGCAGAAAATCTGGTTCACCCGGATTATCGCGCAGTTGCCGAATAATCGACATCAGTGTCAGAAAACTGGTTCACCTAAAAAAATCTTGTTCCTAGCGGAAACATATATTGACCTTCAGAGGATCTTCTTCTAATATCATATCACGAAAATATTCTAAACACAATGTATTTCGAGTTAGAGGAATTTCCTCTTTTAGCAGTCATCATCACATATATACTGATGCAATTTCGTTACTATCGCATAAACAAATATTTGACACGTTTTATTCACAATTATGTGCGTCAACGAGAGAGAGACAAAAAAAGAATCGCTTTTCAAGATGTCGCACTTTTATATATAATTGTTATATAAAAGTGGACGAGAGTTTTCTTAAGGGAAAGATTGTTGTATATTACCACAGAACTCAGCATTCGGTATTTTCAGGTTTCGTGTCGTTCGATAATCCGGCGAGCGCGCAAGCAGCGATCCAAGCGATGAACGGCTTCCAAATAGGGATGAAACGGTTAAAAGTCCAGTTGAAAAGGCCCAAGGACGCCAGCCGGCCATACTAACCCACGTCCTAGCCTAGAAAATCTGGACGGGTCGCACCCTACATCATAAATTACAGAGTAAGCACCACTTACCACGCGAAAACATATCCATCTCGGACTTTTAACTCTATTAACGTGCAACGTTGAATTCTCCGATGATCAAAGTATCAGCGCCGTTTTCGACTGCAACTCGTTAATGCTAACGTTGCTAACGAGTTATAGCGCGAGATATAAACGAATCAGAGCATCACTCATCCCTAACATCCTCTGTGCCGTCTGCGAAGTCCATGGGTCACATAATGTCTTCTCGTTCTTTGAATTGCAGATGTCGTACGAGAACGTGAGCTCGATGGACGCTCGACGATCAGGAGTGACGAGTTTGAATCACCGTTACAACGCTCTCCACTGTAACAACTTAGTATACTAGCTAGTTAATTCATTAGAGGATAACAATTTAGAGGTCAGTAGAGCAACGGCTTCGTCGTTGAAGTGCGCGGCGGCGGCGAAGAGGCTGAAGCGAAAGCGAAGGATGTTCTGCGCTGAACCCAGTCCGAGAGAAGAGCCGGAAGTGGACGAGGCACGCTGAAACGTTTCCCGGGTGCTCGGATAATGAAACCCTTCGTCGACATACACACACACATGTACACATACCCACACATCCATCGGCTTTTCCGTTCCCTTCACCCACTCCCGCTCGAATCTGCATGTTTCTTTACTCTCCGCGTTTAGCCTCTGTACCTACTGCCAGGTGAGAGATTACGTTCGAGCTATAGGACGAGGATCGAGCGGACATGAGCGTGCAGCGAAGAACATGTTGCGAACATTTCGAGGATCCGATCATCCTAGGGAGCCCGCCTGGAGCCCCAGAACTCCCACCCAAGCTCGTCGTTCCGATACGTGCGACGACACATACACACATACATATATACACACGTACACACCGTACAATCACAGACGCGGATAACGACGTTGCGCCGCAACGGCCAGTACCAACCGACAATAGCTATCGCGAAGTATTTCGTCGGAAAACGCTTTTAGAACTCTCTCGTCATGTTCGTTGCCAGTCAGTCCGACGACAACGCGACGCTGTGCAACCGTGCCGGGAAGAGAAAGCAGAGCAGGAGTATACATGGAACGACCCGGCGACGGGAAATCGGCACGAAGCTGACCACCATCGGACTTTGGCGCCGCACGAAGCGTCGAATGTAGCCCCATCGCGACTGAAGATCCTGCGCGCGTCGTCCGACGACGGTACAAGATGGTAGTGGCCCGCGCGCGAGACCGACGAAGGTGGAAAGCCAACACAGGCAGACTCGTCCCGGAGAGGCGCGGACGAGATATCGATATCTCTCTCCCAAAACGACAAATGTCAATCACATTATACAGGGTGCTCGTCTCGCGAAACGTCTGTAAACGTTCTTGATGAAAAAAATAAGAAAAAAGACAAAAAAAATAAGGAAGCAGGAGGAGAAGAAGAGGAGGAGGCGGAAGAGGAAGAGGGGGAAAATGAGAGAGAGAAAGAAAGGAAGCACGTAGAATCATCGCGACGAACATGGGCTCAGCGCTGATCCGACATCCACGCCGGATATCGGTTCTCCTTGTAACGTTTAAGATTTAAACAAGTACACGACGCGCTGTAGGTTTTATATACCGCAGGTAGTGGAGAGAGGTACGCGCGCGCGCGCGCCGCGCGCGCCGAGGAAGCGGGGAAGCCTCGCCCTTGGACTCGCGCGCCGTCCGCGTGCGTTGGGCGCGCGCGCGCGCGCACGGTGCTCGTCCTTCCCGTAATAGTACTTATTACTACTATGGTTATGACAATTATCATTGTAATTATCGCTAAGTAAGTGACACGCGAGTTTCCGGCCGAAAGTATAATATCTACACTCCGTTGGTTCCTGCGCGAACATCGAGGGGGGGGGAGGGGGGACTGCCGCGTTAGGAGGGCGCGCGCGATCGCGCCCCGCGTCCGCGCCGAGTCTCGCGATCGCTACCGCGCGGCTCGGTGATCCACACCGGATCGACGGATGGCTTCGCCCGATCGGTAAGCATCGCTCGAGAAATGTCAGCCAGGCTGTGATTGTCTAGACGAGAAGCGCGCGCGCGAGGGAGAGAGCGGGAGAGAGAGAGAGAGAGAGAGAGAGAGAGAAAGAAAGAGCGACTTTGGACGGATGTGACGGCGTCGCCAGTTACGGTACCTTTCTTCTTTTTTAGTTCTCACGTTGCTCTCTAACGGTATAATATATAAAAATATATATATGATAGCTATGGTATATGTATGATAATTATATGATCTTGTCATCAGTTTTTTCGTTGTCGCGGTTGATGGGAGAAAGAGGGGGGGGAGGAGTTGGGAACAAGTGAATAGACGACGTGGCAGGCAGGAAGTGAGTAAAGGAGCGAAAAACCAAAGATAAAGAAGCTGTAATATAGTTATATATCGAATAATATGCAAATTCCTAAGGGAACGCTTATGATATCTTTGAGCTGCGATACGAGAAGGGGCAGGGACCCCCGGAGAATCTCCTTACGTTCGACATTACGTTCCGAGCATAAAACGTTGAATTTGCTGCCGAGTTCGAATAGTTTGCCGTGCAATGTGATTTCGATATGATTTTACGCTTTATTCGACATTGGCCAAGACTCCGAGATATGAGATAGGCCAGATGCGCGGATGAGGACACATTTCGCAAGAGGGAGGGAGAGAAGGGGAAAGAGAAAGATCGCTGCCGGGTGCAGACTCAATACGCCTATCGATCATACGTGCGTGTTCATACGAAATTCTTGTGACTGAAATAGACAAAACATTGAACATTTCGCGTGCGATGCCCGGTCGGATACGCAGAACGGCGACGATTTGTACGAATGTTCGCGGAAGAAGGTACAGGGAGATAACAGAGGGTG
>NW_022639474.1:2051014-2068896 GCF_010583005.1 Odontomachus brunneus
GGGATAGGGGATGAAGCAGAATATATAAGATACGCATAGAGGGTAGGTGATAGAGGATAGGCGAGCCATGAAGCGAGGAGGCGAACTCTAATCTAGTGGAAATAATCAACCAAAGTACCATCAATTAATATATATATATACATATATATACATATATATATATAAATATATAAATATAAATTATTGAAGAGGAAGTATATATATATAAATATATATATATAAATATAAATATTATAAATATGAAATATATGATATATATATATATATTTATGCGTATATATATACGCATACACACATACTGACGCGCACACACACACACACACATATACTTACGTGCGTGACGTGTGTGCGTGCGTATATATGTATATCGCGATTGAAAGGAACTAGAGACTTAGTAAATTATTCTAGTTTTAGCTAAATCAACATCAGATAAATTATTACGCGAAGGCACATTTATACGGTGAGAAAAACGACGAGAGAATGAGGGTGAGGAGTGAGAGGACGAGTTTAGTCGCGAGATTGCTTGGGTCGACGCGACACGTCGCGTCGCCACGGCTACTTTACGTTTATATCGCATTATATACACACATATATATTTATATATGCATATGTATATATATATATATATATATATATATATATATATATATATATATACATATATATACATAAATATACATATATATACATATACATATTATACCTACGTTTTTGGATATGAGCAAACCTTCTCGTTTTACAATCCGCTCCGCAAATTTGTTGCCCGTTCGAACGTGCCACGGGCGATACGCACGTTTTCATGCGCATACCACGTGCTCAATTAACGAACACTCTGGTGTACGTGACTCACGCACGTGCGCGTGCGTATTCGTGCGTACGCGCGTGCACACGTACGTGGCAAATTATACGACGAAGAAAGAAGCGCTTGGAAGAAGGATTTGCTAGTTACCGCGACGAATGACGGTAATAATATTAATATATAACGATAAAACCAAATAACATTAGATAACAAAGATATAAGGGATAATAACAATAACGATTATTTATATACATAACTACGTATACATAACTTATACACACTACGATAATGTAAACATACGCATATATTCTTGTCATTTTTAGAAGGTTAAATTTATATAATATACATATATATATATGAGAGGGGGGGGGGAAGAGAGGGAGGGAAGGGGGGGAGCTGTACTAACGACGTAGTTGATTTAACGACGGGAGACTCGCGGATATTTGTAGGATGAGCGAAAGTTCATCGTGATATTATCAGCAAGATCGTAGATAAATCTTTGCCACGTTGTACGCTCTGACTTGTGCGCGGATACAAAGCGGAAGCGCGAGCAACCACACGGTCTCATTATTCACACGAAGTTTCCTTCGAAATCCTCGATGACGTTCGCAAGAAAAGAGAGAGAGAGAGAGAGAAAGAAAAAGAGAGAAAAGAGAGGAGAGAAAAAAGAGGGAAAATAAAGTTAAAGTAATAAGATATAATGACAAATTATCCTATATTATATATATTCGAGTTATATAAAGTATTCCGTTATAAAATACCTTCACGTAGGCTGAGGTTAATCTATGCAATTTCTATAATGTACATCGCGTACACGTTGAACTTGAAAATCGGAGGATGAGGAGAGTGAGAAGAAGGAAAGAAGAAAAAAAGGAAGGAAGGAAGGAAAACATATTTAAATTGATTTCGAGATAACAAAAATTACTGAGACTGAAATTTTAGTTAGAATCCGGATGAAAATGTGATAATAATAATGCGTGTCGTTCTGGCAAAGTAGCAAATCGCGCAACGTACCCGTTCCGTTCTCGTGATTCCGGCTCCTCCAGTCCGATCCTGACGGTCAATCGCCGTTCTCCGTGGAGGCCGCATATGTGCGCGCACACACCCACATACACACGCATACACACATATGATAGCACACACATACACACACACACACACACAATAGCGTCCGTGGATTCGCGGTGAATAGAAGCGGTGCGTGTAAACATGATTAGACAGAGCGTGCGTGCCGGTTCGTGCTTAATTATCTTTACACGCTCGCAGAGGATGCATCGCTCGCAGGATGGATAACTCGAAGAGTGGATCATCATCAGCAGCGCATCGGCTCTGCGAACGGACATTTCGCATCTCACGGTCGTGACACGGTCGGGGGAGGGAGTGGGCAGGGTTCTACGGGCAACGTGGCTCACGGTCTTCTCCGTGCGATGCACGTGCGCCAAATACGATTACGAGATGAATGTGGATCGGCCCGGATCAGAATGGATTAGACGCGCTCGTCTACGATTCTCCTTGTTCGCGGGCACGGGTCCGTCGATGCCGCCGCTCGCAGATTGAATCGGGCAGTTTTCCATCCTGTACGGACGATGATTCACTGTCGAGAAATCGTAATCACGCGAAAGTAACGACGGACTCTCTCTCTCTCTCTCTCTCTTTCTCTCTTTCTCTGTCTCTCTTCCTCTGTCTTTGTCTCTCGCCCCTCGAACGCCGCCGGAGAGACAGACTCGTCTATGCGCTTTCTTCCAACTAGATCGCGTTTTCTCCGATCACATCGTCGTCTCGCGTCCGACGGGAAACGTGCGGAAATTGAATGTGATGGGTCGTGAGAAAATCTCCGCCACGGCGCGACGCGTCCTGTTGTCGCGTCGTCTGGCAAGCGGCACCCGGGCCACATCTTTGTCGCGCATCGATTTTCGATATTCGCCGAAGGATATCCGGTTCCATCCATCCGTCGGACGCCCCTCGATACGAATGTCCCGCGCGAGATCGTGGATCGCAATTGATTCGAGTCATCCGTGCGGAATTATTCGCGCGCGCGCTCTCTCGTGGGGTATACGCGAATTTCAGAAGACAAGAACGAGATTACTCGCAAGCGACCAACTCGACCAAGTCCACTTGAAAGAAATCGCAGAAAGAAAGAGAGAGAGAGAGAGAGAGAGAGAGAGAGGGAGGGAGGGAGGGAGAGAAAGAGAGGGAAGAGATGCGACTACGAAGGTAGAACCTGAGAAAAAGTGGTACCAAATCGTAAATAACATAAAAACGTATAGAGACACACACACATGTACCCGTGCGCGCATCTCGCGCGACTCTCCCTCTCACGTGCACATGTAAACGCACACACACACACACAAACAGAGAGACAAACATACACGCGCGTCACCGCGAACGACATACACAGACACACAGATAAAGAGAGAGAAAAAGAGAAACATGTATACTGGAAAGATGCTTCTATGCAAGCACCAATTGATAATATCACTACGATCTAAGCTTTTTAAAGTCTAACAGTACTAATAGCGAATATCAAGGAACACTTACCCTAATAAATACCGTAACGGATAACGATATAGATACATATAAAAACAAAAATATAAATATATACATATATAAATATATAAATACGAAGGTAACGACGATTGTAAACAAACCAAAAAAATACAACTATTTTATCCAAACAAAGTTTTTGCTACAACCGAAGTAGTATGCATCTTACTATGAAGTAAATGAGACTTAAGAGAGGGGGAAGAAAAAAAATAAAAATATTCTTAGCTCTAAGGAGAAATAATAATAATAGTAATCTGTGAGGATCAGCTTTGAATTTATTTTTACATGACGTGAATATGTGTAATGCTGAGACGAATTCGATGCTCGCGATTAATGTTCCGAATTCTGGGAGGCGCGACACGTGCTCGCGAAATCCGCAGGCGTCAGAAAGGCCCGCCGCGCGGTCGGGCTCGCGACTTTCGCGCCAATCCGTCGACAGGCGCGCCAATCCGATCGACCGCGCGAATTCACTTGCATCCGCGGAGTAATCGTGATCGCGCGACGTCACCGGGAACGATGCCCGCGTGAATATCGTAACGAAACACAGGCGAACAGATCTTCGTGTCGCGACCGATTTGCCAAACGAAGAGTCGACGTTCTGGTTGGCGCGTGCTTGTACTTGTCGTTGATGCAAACGGATTCTCGCGGGCCCCTTCATCCGCGAGTGAACCCGACCGGACACAGAGCTGGGGGCGCGCACACGGAGAGGTGACGAGTGTGCGTGCGCGCGCGTGTGTGAGGAGCAACAAATACAAATATGCAATAGTACGCATCTCTTATAATGTACAATAAGACACTAACTGCGAGAAATAATCAATTACAAGGCAGACGTGACTGAAGGATAAAGCAAACGCGGATCTACCTGTCCTATCAATCTCCGACCTTGCGATCGCTTGCAGATAAAGTGTGTAAGTAGCATAAACAAATACGTAATATCTGTAATATTCCGTATCGAACATAGTTATTTACTAGCCCGGTTGCGCGTATCTCTTGCTCCTCACACCGCGTCCCACCGCGTTGATCCGCGCGTCTCCGCTCCGAGAGAATAAGGTCGCCGCGAAGGAGAGATCGCGGGGAGTCGCGATCGATCGACGCGCGACGTCGTCGTTGTCGCTGTCGCTGTTGTTATTGTCGTCGTCACGAGCGTCCCTCGACGGACGCTCCATCTCGCGCCGCGAACGTGCGACAAGCGATCGGATCCGCGTTTACATGCTACTATTTCCTAATTTTCACCACAGCGACTTTCTTGCCAAAATGTAGCGGGGAATGAGTCGCGAGTCGTCGTTCGCGGACGCCGTTCCAATCGGTCGCTGCTTTGTGCGCGCGCGAGGGAGAAAGAGAGAGAAAGAAAGAGAGAGAAGGGGAGGGAGAAAGATAGATAGAGAAGACACGATAAAGGAAAACGAGAACTCTACGCTCTCTCTGAGAGAAGTGAACGAACATCGGACACACCAGCACCAGCCACCGCACTCACACGAAGAACAGCCAAAACCTATCAACCCTCACGACACCGCTACGCCGCGTTGTTACCAAGTCCCAATTAGACGTAGAACTAAATTGGAGTCAAGTCACGCGCGCGCCGCGACGCAATCCGGTAGCCGTGGTGTCGGTGATACTAGGAAACAGGGTATGTTTTTTGCAATTGTTTGCGTAACTTGTAAAAAATGGAATTAACGTGAAATAATCACATCTTCATCTACACACGCAGGAATGTACACATACCCACTCACAAGCAGGCAGTCAGGCAGGCAGGCAGACTCAACGCAGACACAACACACACACAGACACACATATACACACGCGCACACAGAGATTCGCACGCGCCACAATACGGGGGATATCGTACACGCGCCAATTCACAAGGAACCCACACTATGAGTCGCGCATGTAAAATAGAAAGGTGAGCGAGGTTGAAACACCCTTCTAACTAAGGCCGCTAATTGCGTATTATTACTTCTTAAATATACGAGTAATAAACTAAATGTGTGTCGTCGTAGACTTTAAGCGCGAACGTTAGAGACTCGCCGATTCGAGGGCGAGTTTCATCGCCGTCGCCGTCGTCGTTTATAGGAAACGGAGCCGGTAGCGGACAACGCACCCTTGTGTCGCGTTACTGCTGGCGGAGCCTCGGCTATATTGTCCTGCGCGAAGAGGCGCTCGCCGTGCCCGTTCTCGTCCTCGTGGCCGTCGCGACATTCGCGCATCCGTCTTGATCGGGCGCCGTCGTCGTGGGACAATGGCGGCAGCACGAATTCAAGAGAGCCCGACAGGTTCCGTTCCCCGACAAGTGTTAGCGCGACCGCTCGTTCTTCCTTTCTTCCTTGTCCCGCGTCACTCGTAACTTGTCGCGATCTCCGCCTCTCCTTGTCCATCTCGCTTCGACGTCGCGATCGCTTCCTCGCCACCCCCGCGGTGCGCGCGTCACCCCCGTTCAAGGGTGGACGGAAACGAACCGCGACCATACAGCGTCGCGACCGCTAATTCTAACACGCCGCACAAGACAAAATGTCCAGGCGACCGATGTCAATTCCTTCAGGTGCGCTTACGCGATATTGCACGAGAGCGACTTACGTTCTCCACATTTTTCCTTCTGTCTTTCTCTCTCTATCTCTATATTCTTCTGATCTCACCTACCTATTTCTCTTTTTCTCTTCCTATCGTTATTTATAAATTTTTTTATCTCTCCATCTTTACTATATTCTCCACTCTGCTCTAGTCTTTATCTATCTCTATCTCTAACTTTCTTTCCCTCTCTTCCTTTCTCTCTCTCTCCCTTTCTCTCTCTGTCTCTCTACTTCTAACTCCAAGATAAAAGTACCAATGTCCGAATACGTATCTAATCTTAGTTTAATTCTTATTTATTTAGTCTTCTCTCTCAAATACGAATATTTAAACTTTCAATATAGAGTGTATGTGCATACTCAGAACTTGTATACGCATTTGATGTTGAAAATTTAAATGTTTGTACTCAAGGACCAAGACAATAAGAATGCCCAGGGTTAGATATGTGTCCGGGCACTGGCACTTTTGTCTCAACTCTCTCTACTTTCACTCTTTCCTAATTTCCAACAACAAGTCGTCGTCGACGATCTCCGCGCGTAAGGCGCGAGCGCGCGCGGCCAAGCCTTTCCATCGAGATTCCGCCGCGTCGTTCGTAATAAACTCGCGCACGTTCTCGCGAGAGATCCGAGTCTCCACGGTATCATCCCGTGCTTCTCTACCCGGCCATACTTCGATCGACTACCCGGGACCAATCGTTCCTTCTGACCCGAAGAACAGTGCGTTTCCTAGTTATGCCATGCGACACGCGAGAAATCAGTTAGGCGCGAGTACGCAGTCCGGATTATATAGCGAAGTGTATCCCCCCTCTTCGAAGGCACGGTTTCCTTCCTCATTCTCGCTTTTACCCCCTCCCCTCCGGAACACGAGCCCGTCTTGGACCAACGACACGCGAGATGACGAGCGTGCGGGAGAACAACGGGGTTGTTTACGCCGCGCTTATGATGCGAGCACTAGACTTTAATGGCAGAGAGGGCAACTCTATATCTTATAGAATATATATATACATATATGTGTATATATACATGTATGTATATGTATACATATATACATATACTAGAAACTCTCTCCATGTATAACGAGCTTAATGTAGTGTGCTGACATTCTTTGTAACACGAGACTTTTCATCCAGGGGATCTTTTCTTTCGTACATACGGCAAGCTAGAGCAAGACGCGCACGCGATTGCGTTCGTTGCGAACAAGCGCGTGTCTTTTGCGCGACGACAGGCCGCGTCCTGTCTCGGGAATGTCGTGAATCTAACGAATGCGCATTACTATCGTTGATAAAAGGTGGGCGATACGGATAGCGTGATCTTGAGCTCTTCTCCAGACAGACACCTCTCGCGTTCGCAGGATCAGTAGAAGATATTCGCTCCTTGTGCGAATTCTCTGACCTGGCACCCTTGAAGCGTGTGTCATCAGATATTCGTTTGTATGAGTTTCTTTAAAGACACAAACTTGATCTACAATGTGTTATTTGCTTCCTGTTTCTTTTTCTTTATCTCTTTCAAACCTTAAACTTTAATCCAGAAAAAGACAGAAGACAAGAACGCAAAGAGCATATTGTAGATCAAGCTTAAGACACACTTCTCGCACTAGACGCGCTGTTTGCCGCGACGGAGAGCCGCTGTTTCATTTGTCCTGTTCACTCTAACGAGTTTACGGCAGTTGACGGCAGTAGCGTTTAAAGGACAAATCACACATTAGCGGGCGTCAAGTGACTCTATTATAAAATAGAGCATTGTTCAAACGACAATCGCCACACTGCAAATCCGAATGTGTTACTTTCAAACGCATAAGCATGTAATTACTGAAGCTCCTTTCACACGTTTCTTGCGGCTCTAAATCACGCCATTGAACATGTTTAGGGAACGTGCAAATTATAATTTAATACGTTTGCACGCGTTCAATAACGCGACTTCAAACGATAAGAAACATGTCAAAAGAGATTCAGCCAAAGTTGCACACTTGGACTTGCGATGGAATCTCAATCAGTGGCTACTATGCTCTAATTAGTTGAAAAGAAGTCGGTAATCGCCGTCCAATCGGTAATCGCTAGTGTGAGTAAGGCAAGTGTGAGAAAGCAGTATATTCTTCGATTACATTTGTTTCTGTGGCAGACTGTAACGTCCAATATAAAATTCTCTATCCGTGCTTGTATTCTGCTTAACCCTCTGTGTGCAGTCCTATTTTTTAGGACACACGGTATAATTTGAGTCTGTCAGGCTCGGGCAACTTTGAACTACCATATAATTTTGTTGAAAATCAGTATTTTTGGACATTTTTTTCCAGAAATATAGAAAAGTCTCAGCTATAAGATGATAGCGTAACAAAATCAAAATCTGCAAACAGATTTGCGCTGTTTGGACATTTTCCCGGATTTGCTACGAAAGTTAGTGGAATCCCATCTATGACGATCGCTCGGGTCTCACAGAATCAACATTGTAGACTGAGAGTTAGGAAGAACAATGCATTAAGACACAGGCTTCACGACTGAAAAATCGCTTTTCCGACTTTCGGTTTCTCTCAACAAAACGTTCAGATTTTGCCAAGTTTTTTTCCATTGGTCTCGCGAAACCTGATTTGGGTATTCGTAAGCTTGCAAGCACCGCGACCGCGAAATATGCGTATATTCCGTATCAATACCTTGCGAACGCGACAGACTAACTAACGACGCGCTAAAGTTCACACGAATGTCGGCACGAAATGCAACACGGTGGAAAAGGTCGATTCGTGGAACCGGCTTCGGAGCTTTCCTTTAACGCGAACACGACGCGAAATGACAAAGATTGAATGAAATTCATCGTAGACTCGAGATCGAGCGCGATACGAAGAAAGGTGATAACATAACTATCTGATTTCTAACGGGGAACCAAACAAGTCCCGATGTGAAACGCAATCATTGGGCAAGCGTGGACTGATTGTAGCGTGTGTTCGTCCCACGCAGAAATTCATATCACTGTATACCTGGACTTTCAATCAAGTTAACACACACACACACACACACACACATACGTCATCGTTCCGAATTCCACGCCGCTCCGGCCGCGTCACGAATCGATAATGAAAGAAGCACGCGTCGTAGAGCCTGCGTCGAAGGGCACGTAACGTAAAGAACGTCATCGTATCGCGAGAGGAAGAAACCGCGCGTGCTGGAGAGCGAGGAACGCGTAACGCTAAGAACGCAGAAGTAGGGCTTGTGGTACGTAGCTCTTACTGAAACGCTGAATAGCGGTTTGAGAAGATTTGCGCGTAGCATAGTTTTATATAGCGAGCCACTTTAATAAGGGAATGGAACTATATACATAACGATTATTATGATTATCGCTCTGAAGCGTACTTACTAAGAATGAACCGAGCACTATAATCACCTGCCACCGGGACAGAATTCACACATGCAGTACACAGTCGCAGCGTTAAAAGCGCCACTCACTCGCGCATATACATATATACACGTACAGCGGTGTATATCCGTGTATACATGTACGTATATGTGTATATATGTACGTATATATATACATGTACACACATACACACACATTCTCTCTCTCTATATATATATATATATATACACACACATATACATATATCGAGCGTATATATAACTACGTAGAAAACAAATAGCACTTTTGACTAGAGTATGCGCTAGCCCGAGATAGTTCGGCAGGAAACAAACGCGAGAGGTCTGCACGACATACGCAAAAGAGAGAAAAAAAAACATGAAGAAAGAGAGCAAGTGGATGCGTGCGTGTATGCGACGAGTGCGTGTTTCGGAATGAACGGGAGCGCGAAACGAATAGTAATGACGATGACCGAGAGACACAACATAAAAAGGGTTACTTACAGAACATATTTTAAATAATTAATCGCCAAAAGACAAGTTTTTAACTCTAATCTCGTAGTGCGTAAGTTCAAGATAATTTACGTATATTATATATGCATACTATATATATATATGCATATATATATAGCATACATATATATACACATATATATATATATATATAAATAATATAATGATTGAAAGTCATTTCTCTAAAATAAAATTTAAATCGCGAGCACGCGGGAGGACTTAGCTCCTGCCGACAGCCACACGCGGGCAAGCTAGATGCACGACATGGCACTCGAGTTACGACGGATCTCAAGGGTAAATGGTGAACCGACCAAGATCGGGAGACGCGCGAGTGAAGCCTCGAGCCCGCGAAAGCCGCGCTTTGGGGGGGCTCGGCTGCCCTGAAGATTCCAGTCGATCGATATGACATAAGTCTATGATCCAGACACATTCGTCACGCGTCCCAATCCTAAAGTCTCTCTCTACGCAAAACCGCGTCCGCGTCCGCGATGATGTTGCTCGCGCCAACACGCGAGAGTCCGATAGAGACGACCACGGAATCGTGCCCGGGATCGTTTGGGAAGTAGTTACTCCGATTAATCGCCGCGTGATGGGGGTTTCGTGCCGCGCTGCTTGATCTTTTCGCGAGTTCCTCGAAAGGCAGAGGTCGCGCCGCAGATTTAAATGTGTTATCTCAGCTGAGTTCCTTCTTACACGTTTCTTCTAAGTCACGTCATTTAACGCGTCTGAGCGTCTTGAAATATAATTTTGACACGCCTTAAACGTATTGATCTAAAACGTGATCTAAAACCGTAAGAGACGCGGAGAAGAGTTACAGCTGAATTACACGCTTGCGCGTTTAAAAATGACGCACGTGGATCTGCAGTGCCCGATGATGCCTCGAATGATGTCGCAAGGCAGACATCTCTACCAATACGCATACGTCGACGAACAACACGCGGAGTCGGTAACTGGGGCAGTAAGGTTGCGGGGACAAGGGAGTTTAGAGTCGAGATTTCTCGGGAAGAGAGCGAACATCTAAAGCTGGATGCACGCTGAGCGAGTGACCAACGAACGAGCAACGAACATGTAAGATACATTTCAGCGTTCACCTTACGCATAAACTTTTGTCGATAAATCGCGTCACCAGAAAGAAATAGGACGTTCTGTCCGGCTTTGTTGAGGCATGCGCATTTCTTGCATTGTATAACGGAAGTTTCAAACATTCGTTGTTTGTCCGCTCGGTGTATACACTGCGAATTCAGATGTGTTATTTGGACTGAATCTCTCTTTATACATTTCTTACTGTTTTAAGTCGCATCATTTATTACATTTAACGCACAGATCTGGCGGAAGACACCAAAGGCACACAGGTATACCTGGATTTTTGCCGATTTATAACTCTGCTCCGCGCGAATTGATCAATTTAAATTTTTTACTTTCTTTACATAAGAAAAGAAATTCAGAAATTTGACGATAATGGTATAAAAACCGGCACAAAAGTAGAAAAAGAGCGAAAAATTGATCCATATCTGATTATATTCCAAAGAAGACACTTTTTAAAGAAGTCAATGCTGCAAATTTGCAGCACAGTGCAGTTAAGCACTGAAATTATGAAATTACAATCTACTTAATCTTCGTTTTAAACGTGTTAAGTAACGTGATTTGAAACAATCAAGAAACATGTAAGAAGAGCTTCGGCCAAATTATTCACGCTTATGCGTTTGAAAAGAACACACTTATATTTGCACCCAGCTTAACGCGCTTCAGTCAATCGCGAATGGCGATAGGGATGACGTTCAGACCGGTGTTACACGCTAATGACGCTCAGGTAGCCACGCGAGACAGTTCAATGTTTATGGAATTCCTACTCGCATCCGCATCCTCGTCGCCGATGGCTCGCGAGATTGCCCGGGCGACTTATCTCCACTCTTCTTCGTCCGTCAAGTCTCGTTTCAGCTAGCGCGAGAGTGAGAACAATATTGTGCACCAATATATTGTGCCAACATCGATTCTCTTCCAAATTCATTGCTGCTCCGAGCGCATTTCGCACTCAATGCGAAAACAGAAGTTAGGTTGTCGCGTTGGTCGGCATTTTTCTTTCGAGAGCATGACGAATGTAGCATACATTCGAGTGCTCTCATAGTTTCTCCCTCGACACTCACACGAAGCTCTTCTTCGTGTCTTCATGTAACAGAATGTAGACGGACGAATTCCCCGATAAGATGCCATACGATAATCGACCTTCTGCAATCGCAGTCTCTTGTGCTGGGAGGTACAAAGTGACATTTTTTGCCTTCGACGGCTTTCTATCACTGCGTTAATTACACGATTCATTGCATATCCGGGACACGAGTCCAGCTTGCGATCGTAATTAGAATTTAGGTCGCTGTGTTCTGTTCCTTTTCGCGTACACTCACTCGAGGGGCAAGACTGAGTCCGGGGTCAGGTCGTAGAAATTATAATGCATTACACTTTGGCGCCTGCTCCAAGTGCAACAGTTGGCTAACAAGTGGCTCTTTCGCACGAGATGCTGGCGTGATAACGCGCGAACGGCCGAGGAAATAAAGCAGAGCGGTAGCGCTCTCGAGATGACACTCTGGCCGAAGCTTCCCAATCGCGAGATTCATCGTGTTCTCCCCATTCTCAGCGGATATTCTCGGTCGTCGATACAAAACGCGGGAGAAGCATGGCATCTGTGCCAGTTTTAGCGCTAATCGAATTCTTTTTCTTACAGGAATAATGCTATGGTATGACTTTGTTAAAAGTGGTACTATAATCTGGGAAGGGCTAGTAAAAGTAATTCCAAGTTAATTGATCCGGTGAATCGGTATGGCTCAGCCTTAAGGTCGCAGTCGCAGTCGCGGGATTTAACATAACTTGAACACAAAACACCCTAGTAGAAATTTCATGCAGCTTTCAAGCAGTTACTGGATGATTACTTATGTCTAGTAACTGATGGAATCCCAGTTTAGTTGTTTTTTCGCAGTTACTGCGCGCAAAAGATGCGCAAAATTTGAGCAAAGATAGAAAATAAACAAAAACTATTCAATTAATTAAGGATCAAGTCTGGTGCTTATGAAATGAGCGGGTTGGCGGGTTGGTCCAAGCAATATTTCATTTTTCCTTCCTAATTGATAAATTTTCACGCTAATGAGAATCATAGTGCAGAAAATCATTCAGGAAATCGCTACGCGATATATACTTTTTCGTTATTTTCGCCTTTTATGTGACATCTTTCATAATTATCAAATGACATATGTCCTTTTATTCATTCAGTAATTGTGCTACTTCACCAGATTATCTGAGTCTGAGTTATTATGAGTTTTCACTTGTGTCATTATCATCAGAATAATCTGATGTGTCCTCTTATCGCAATAAAATTCTCTATTATTAATATTTACTCAATTGTCTTTTGCTTATTTTCAATTCTAACTTGATTCTTGCTCACATCTCTACCACGAAGTTTAATATTGCCAAACGTCTCATTTCTTCACTTTCCTTTTCTTTATGTTGTCCTACACGCTTACTCATTTCTCTCTTATGCAATTTTATATATTATAAGCTTTTTTCTAATAACACAAATAAATGTCTTGAATTTATTCATGGTGAACGCGTACATTATCAGCTTGAATTAATATTACTGATACTATGTCTTGCAAAGAATCGGCCCATATATTGTGCAGTAAACTGCCTCAACCGCTGAACAAAACTCTATCGAATTCTTATCCGTTCCTATGCAGTATTTTTACAAAGACAACAACTGGGCGAACATATCTACGCAAACTGCAATGCATTTCTACCAGGATATCTGAAATTCTCGCCTCGAATCTTTTCTCGCGAAACACACCTTGCGTTTAGACGACCTCATTGACTTCGATCATCGCGGATAAAATCTCACAGTGACACTTCGTAAAAGTAGCAGTTGGCGAACTTTATGGAACAATTTTGACATCGACTCAAGAGGGGAAACCAGGTGGTTTCGCAAATCGTACACTCTCAAGCTCCTCTTGAATCTCGACTACGAGTGCGACCTAGAAAATCGGTGGAGGACGCGAGTTTCAGAGCACTTTGACGCGAATCCGACAGCAACGAGAGACACGCGAGGCAGGATTTTCCCTTACGCGGTATTCGCGCGTCCTACGAAAAATACGAAAACGGGAAGAGGGAGACGCGTTTCTTCTCCTTTTACAGTCTCGCTCTTGTTTTCTCATCGTGACTCGGGCGGCGTCGGCGTCGGCGGAGCGTCCCGGTGACCCGAACGCCCGCATATGATACGCGCACTCTCCACTCGTTAAAAAAATTCTCACGATCGACGTTGACGCATGTCGCAATGCTGTGATCCTACGATTTTAATAAAAAAAATAAAGAAGAAAAAGAAAAAATAAGACACATTCACGCGGTCCGCGAAAGGTTTACCGTGATAACGGCCGCGATCGCGTATTCTATCGAATCCCAAAGATCTATCTAGTCGAACGTTTAGTGAAACCGTACGCGTAATGTAACAGTGATTGTTTACCGCGATTATTTATATTCTCGCTTCATCGCGCATTTATATACCGGTCGTATTTATTGTCGGCTTATACTTTCTCGCATTTCATGCGTGTGATGCGCTTTGCTATGTTTACTTGAGGATGTTATATATACATATGTATATATATACTGTGTTGCGAGAGAATACACGCTACTTGTTAAATGATTCCGTAATAAGTGAAACCAACGACAGTTGCCCGCGGCGAGTTGCCCGTCGCTGTGAAGAACGGAATCGTTTCAGGCCCAGATTGTACCGTCCACAGGCGAGAGAGAGAAAGAGAGAGAGAGAGAGAGAGAGAGAGAGAGAGAGAGATAATGTTTCCTGAATATCGCGCTAATGCAACTCCAGCAGACGGTTCATCCATTCGTTCTATGCGCGTTCTTTTGTCAAAGAGTGTTCAGAAAAAAAGAAAGAAAGAAAGAAAGAAAGAAAAAGGAGCCCCTTCACGCAAGTATAAATTGAATATTGTATGTCAAAAAAAGGGCCTAAAGAAACACTGTTCACGTGATCGTGGGATCACTTTAGAATCATCTTTTGTATCGCGCGCCAACGGAGTCTCATGCGCGGTGCGTTTCTCAGACGTGCACAAATCGATTCGAATTTTACACTAGGCTGTGGTGCGAGTCCTTCGGAGACTTTTCGAGCTCGCGAGACGCGCTCTTGAAACGCGCTTGCATTACCCGCTTTTCTTACGATTTACTCTCTCTCTCTTTTAGAGCCACTTTTAAGCTGCAGCATTTAGTTGTCGATGGATGAATCGTCCGAGAAAGTGAGCAGTCGACGCGAGCGCGGCGCGCAAACGCGGGCGAGATCTCTTTCACGTGCACGCGCGTCGTTCTTATCGTCGTTGACAGATATATCGGCGCCGCCACACTCGATAACGATCGGCATGATCGGCAACACGATCGGCCGAGCAACTGTCGTTCATTTTAGGAGAAAATCTAAGTGATCGTACGAGACTACTACACGACGGTGCGTGGCGCGGCGCGCACCGGCGAGACTGACTTAAAAAAAAAAAAAAAGAAAAAACGCTCGCTCGCGCAAGAATTTCGGAAACAGTGCAATTACGACTTAAAAGTCTGCGGATCTAGTCGCAGGATTGGGGAGGGGGGGGGGCGCGGAATTTCTAATATCTAGTCACGACATGTCGTGTGTCTTGGAGTCCGTTCGGAGGAGCGTCGATTGTACCGGACTTTACGGACACGCCCGAGAGCGAATCTTTAAAAACTAAAATTACCAAATATATATATATAAATATATATATAAAGTATATACATATACACATATAGTTTAGGGTGTCCTTACGAAAGTGCAAAAGGAACGGCTAGATATATCGCGCGGCGGTCGGTGATGAGGGAAAGGGAGCTGCGTCTTTCGTGAGGACGAACGGTCCAGACAGCAACAAAGTGATACCTGTTACGACGCGATCCCGTTATCGCACGTTCCGCTCTTTTCTTTTTTTTTTTTACTCTTCGTCAGCCGTGCTTAACGAAAGAGAAAGGGAAAGAGGAATAAACGATGTGGTCGCGTTTATATACATATATATATATATATATATTGTCCGCTGGCCCTCTCAGCACGCGGCACGTCCGATCGACGGTACGTTCACTTGCGTTCTCGGATTTGGATTTGCTTTCGACCGCCGTAGAATCACTCTGAGAGAGAGAGGACGATCCGACTGCATCCTGAGTACTCGAGGCTAAAAGTGTAGAATTTTTTAACTGTACTTACGACTATAACTTAACCTGTATATTTTTACATATTGAATATAGGGAGCGCGAATTTTGGGGGTTGACGCGCGCGCGCACGCGCTTGGCGGAAAGCGCGCCAGTGAGAATTGAATATATAAAAAAGAGAGAAAAAGAAAAAAGAGAAATAGGAGAAAAGTAGGAGCACGCGAGTAGCATAGAGACGAATATAAAGAAGAAGGAAAAAGAGAGAGATAAACACAAACAACATGTACGCGTACATACACACATATATGCACACATACAAACAAACAAATACACATGCAGGAATCCAACAATGTAAAAACTGATAAAGGACACGCGCGTAACTCATAATACACACATACCACACGAAGAGAAGACTTACACTTACACACACTTGTAAAAGCACACGTATACAAACACGCATACATACTTGGGCGCGACACGACAAGTATCCTCGAGCCTTGAGGGAGAAAGGTATTTACAGGTCGTAAAAGAGAAGAGATCAGTTTTCTTGTTGATTTCGGCGTGACATACAATAAAATTTTGTAATCGGCGGCCCCAGGCCGCGCTTTCGCGCTTTGGGGCCCGAGAATGTTGCGTAGTATAATCAAACACCGATATACAATGCGAGTTTTTCCTCGACCACCGGGGCGACTCTCGGGGCGGACGGGATCGCCGAGAGTGGGAGTGCGGTTTGCGAGGAACGGGAGCAAGTAGAAGGAGATGAGGAACCTCTGTCCGAGGGGTTAACTGTCGATAGCGGACGGTGCGAGAAATAGATACGAAGAGAGAGAATCGTTTCTCGGCGATCCCGCGAGTGCGCCACGACACTCGCCGCGCAACACGTCGGGAAGATATCTGTACATAGAACTGCAACATAGCACAGGGTGTACGTACATGCCGGTGCACACGTAATGTCTCATATAGCGAAGTATTAACTATGATAGTGCATGAAAATAATAAGACGTTCGCAGCGCGGGGGCGCGCACGGTGAGAAGGAGAGCTTCGCCCCTTTTCCCCCTCACGACGAATCTCGCCCTCGCAGGCACGACCCTCGGGAAAACGAGAGACCGTCGCCCACGGCATAGTAAGAAGTGATCACTCACGATCGCGCTGCGCTCGCACCTTCACGACGAAGAATCGGCGCCGCCGACGACGACGACGCCGGTCGCGTCGCTGTCTGCGTGCAGAGAGAAAGAGAGAGAGAGACAGAGAGAGAGAGAGAGAGAGAGAGAGAGAAAGAGAGAGAGAGAACAAAGCGATGGAGGCTCATTACTCGGGATAGTTCCCGTGTGTTAGGTCCAAATTGTGTTCCCTTGTTCCAAAGTTGTTTGAAATCGATTTTTTCGCTAATGACTTACACGGGGCTTGTGCATTAATAAACCTAATTGGTTCCTTAGTCTGAGCGTCCTTGCTTGATCGTTTGCTTGTTTTCACGTTCCCAACAAGCCGCGGGCTGTAGTTGCGAGAGTTTCATACGCGTATCCATAAATTAGTTTCCCCACAATTCGACACGACGGCGAAGTGTTCCGCCGTACAATGCGCGCTGAAAATATAAAGGGGACAGGAATTTTTTACTTTTACTGGCAATGTGCCTGCGGAGGGGAGAAAGAATTATTTATTACGAGCGAGAGACAGTATTAAAAAAACACTTGATGGCGATACGTGTTGTGAGTGAATGTGCAAAATTTGCGAGTTGTGATCGATCGACGAGAGATGGTTGATTTATTATTATTAAAATTATTATTATTACATTGTTTGATATTATTATTGTATTATTATTCCCGCGCTATATACCACGAATACTAGCCGATATCGACTGGTGATTATTGTAATTATTTATAACGAACTGCGAAGAGAGAGAGAGAGAGAGAGAGAGAGAGAGAGAGAGAGAGAGAGAGA
>NW_022639474.1:2070768-2094315 GCF_010583005.1 Odontomachus brunneus
AGAGAGAGAGAGAGAGAGAGAGAGAGAGAGAGAGAGAGAGAGAGAAAGAAGTCGGCTGGATCGGACGTAGAGAAATAGATAAGAGCGGAGAAACGAAAATAAGGCGACCGCACGCGTTGGAGGCGACAGCTCGGTTGTGAAACGAGAACCTTTGATAATCGATTTGGTTGCGAGCGCACGCCGAGAGGAGAGACGATCGATATCCCGTAGATCAAAAGTAATCGGTAACGGTAAAAGTAATCGGTAGCACGAAATGCGACACAGAGCGTTATATTAGCATATCAGCGTGTTGAGCTTAGAAATGAAGCGCGCGCGAAACAGTGAGATCACGCGTGATAATACATAGTACCAGTAGTGTGTGTTTGGAGTGAACGAGAGAAAGGGAGAGAGAGAAAGAGAAACATTGAACGAACGATTGTATGATGACTCGGGCGGGCGTGTTCCAGGCCCGCGTTAATAGCCATTGCTTTCGAAACTCGTCCCATGTGAGACACTCAGATCTGAATTTGGAGTTAGACCCGAGTCTTCCGCCTGAATCACACAATACGCGACGTTGCATTTGCTATTCAACTGAAAGATTCGCATCTAACTCTGAACTCGGCTCTGAGAGTCTCAACCGGGGCAAGTCCCAAGTATGGACTATTAATACGGCTCTCAGAGAAGCGCGAGAGACGTTGTGTATCAAACGTTCCTCCGTCAGTGATAAGGATGCGATGTCGCCGACATTGTTGCGCTCACGATATGGCGCTAAACGTCGTTATCGTTGCCATTATCACGGCCATTGATTATGATCATTAAGCAAAACAGGTCGAGGGACGAGAATGATACCTTCTTCTCCAGAACGTGATGAGACCATTCCGAGGAGCAATTTATATCGCGTCTTTTAAGCGAGATTAAAATAGCGAGATAATCGAGAACCGCGGGACACAATTTCCTCCGAGTTGCAACGTAAACATGACGAGTCTGTGCTCGCGATAGTAGCGATTACATTAGATTATATCGTTGCTCTGTGACAAAAGCGAGCGTTACCTCGTTATCGGAGTTTATATTAATGGATAGCGCTATCGCGTCGGGACAGCAATGCGCCGCGTGTAGCTTCATAAAGTGCAATTCTTACGAGGATTCGGTATTACGAGCTGCGTCGATCGATATAATGCACAGCACGCGGTGAGAAGGCAGCCAGAGAGCGAGTCGTCAAACGCGAAAATACGACATGTTTGTGGCGCCGGCTATACTCACGATACTCCTCGTGTGGCGGGAAGTTATCA
Organism: Odontomachus brunneus; assembly: GCF_010583005.1. NCBI lineage: Eukaryota > Metazoa > Arthropoda > Insecta > Hymenoptera > Formicidae > Odontomachus > Odontomachus brunneus. Next base: position 2,072,037 of record NW_022639474.1, read on the forward strand.
GCCGCGCGTAAAGTAACGCACGAAGTAAACATTTCGCACGACAGATATCCGCGATATCGTCGTAAAACAAGTGCCGGCGGCATCGCACTAGCACGTGGAGTATTTACGCGAATGTGTTGCGCGCGCGAGCGAGTACGATGCGAGGACGAAGTGTACTTTTGTAACGAGGGGCGAACGAAACGCTTGTGTTCGGCCGAAGTCTCCGAAGCTTCACTGAGACTTTCGCCGGCGGAATTTGTCGTCGTCGTCGTGCGGAATGCGATGAATCGCGGACGTGTCGTCCGAAGTCAGTAGCGACGAGCGATGATAAGATCCGAGAAATTCCGCCGACGAGCGTAGGGAATAAATAGTTATTTATAAAGTCACACACTCTCTCTCTGTGTAATCGAGGGCGAGAGGTAAGGTGCGAGAGGAGGGGGCGTGAGGGCTGGGGGTGCGAAGAGGCGCGACGCGAGAAGCGGGAATAGCGCGAACACAAGACATGCCATTTTGAATTATTATTTTCATATAAGGAACGTGTAATATATAAAATATATAATATATACGATAGATATGTGTGTATATATATGTATACACACATACGTACATACATACATATATATATATATATGTATACACGCATATGTATATGTCGATATGACGAATTAACAGCATCATCGGGACTTATGATCGCGACGATGATAATGGTTAATATTATTATTATTGCTATTATTATGGTTATTGATTATGATTATTATGGAATGAGGATTATAACGAGAAAAAAAGAAGCTAATGCATTATATAAAGATAAAAGTAATTACACTTAACACTTACGTTAGGCAGCTAGATACATACATTCGATGATGCAAGTGAGAAAAAATGGAGTAACCCACACGTTCGACGAGGAGGAGGGCGAGTCTATAGGTGTGTGACATAAATTATAACGTCGTACATTTCTATATCAATGTAGAACACACACACACACACACATACATACACACACATTCAAACACACATACAAACACACATACGTACAAACAAACGGGGACGTATGCGAATGACTAGGATTTTTTAGCGAACGTCGTGGGTACCTGCATTTCGTCGTTGAAACAGGGGATACGAGAAGCGGTCGCGAAAGTAGATCAGTAAGAGAAACGTCAGAAACATGAAAAGTCACACACTGACCGCGTTCTTCACTGGCTCGCGGTCGCGCCATCTCGCGCGTCTGCTTCCGTTGAAGACACGTTGAAGATCGCGCAGAGCAACCGACCCTTTTCGTATCTCGTCCCGGAGGAGGAGAGATGATTCGCGGTTTCGTCGATTTTTCCACACGGAGGATGCATTCCCGGCGAAATCGACGAAAGGAAGCGCTCCCCGCGAGGTGCGCAACGTCCCGTCGGCCGCGCCTGTATATCGGTGGACGGAAGAAGGGTCTCCCGACGTTCGCATTTTCACGCCACGGACGTGTTCCCGATCCCGCGAACGTAACTTTTGACGATTCGTTCCTCCGATTTGGTTCTCTTTTACGTGAACGCCGAGCCGAAAGTTCTCTGTACGACGTACCTTATCCGACTTAAAGCTCGCATACAGATTACATAACTAGCTATTACGGACATGGCCATTAGCAGAGAAGTGTATCATTCAGATAGTTTATCATTAAAGAAACGCTAATCATCATAGATATATTAACGACACATTATTTATATTATTACGCATATTATATAAATAATTGATAACTGATGATACTAACCTTAGGGTGAAGTATTGTGTGTGCGAGGGGGGAGGGGGTGGGGTGGGTTAGGGGGAAACATTACGAAGGATCGCGTCCGCGTGGACGCGATGGCGGCGACGGTACGTCGTTTTTTTCCGGAATGACGCTGCCGACACGAGAATGAAAAAGAAAAAAAACAAGATAATGAATAAACCGCCAATTACTTTAACTTCGACAGTACTATTATTTGTATATGCCGAACGATTATGCCGTTTTCAGCGCAACATATTTTGGCAATTCTCTTTGGTGGTATGGTTCATAGCGATTGCGTTTGGTGAGAGCGAAAAAGAGAAAAAGAGCGTGAACGAGAGAGATAGAGAGAGAGAGAAGGGAAAGAGAGAAAGAGAAAAAGAGAAGGAAAGAGGAAGAGAATGAAAGAAGACGGGGGAACCGGAGTGTGGGAGAGAAAGAGGATTAAAAGAATAAAACAAACGAACAAAATAAAAATCAGAAGTTTCTATACTTTTTACGGAGATTGTTATAGTCTAAGCGCACACTGATCAAGGCATTCGTCGCTCGGCAAAAACATAATACAATTATTAATATAAAATTTATAACAGAAATAAAATAAATGAAGTTAATAAATATGTACACTGTATAATAAACATTATTTCCTATTAATAATTCATGCCTTTTTATTCAATCAGCTTTCTACACCAGAATCGAAAATCCCTCGTGATATCACGTAGCGCACCTTTGTATATTTTATTTCGTATTTTTCTCTTTCACTTAACATTGTTATGCTTGTTTGTTTGTTATAAAACATTGTGTTTCTTATAAACCATCAATAAATTACATGTATAAATCATGTTCACGTAACTGCGTACACTTTCTTATCGACCAGCAATAACCCAAAGCGCTTCTAATCGTTAGCAAAATCATCTCCAAAGGTGATCCTTAACATTAGAAAATATGAAATAACACAGAGAACTTTCTATAAAAGATTAAGGGAAAATAGAAGGAAATAGAAGAATCCTAGCTAAACATAGAATTGTGTAGAGTTTCCAGATCCTTTTCCCTCTCCACTGCTCGTCGCTTCTCCTTCCTGTACATCTCGTAGTCTTCATCGTCTGTTGGCAGTTCATACCGACAGAGCGGACACGAGTTGGTCTGCAAGTGTAACGTATTGGAAACGTCAGAGTGCGCAACAGGCTCTACTGTGAGCAATTATTGTTATAACATACTTTTTCTAACCACGGTAAAATACACTCCTGATGAAATGCATGACGGCATGGCATCAACTTCGCTTTATTGCCCGTTTGAAAGTCCTTCAAACAAACTGGACACTGTTTGACCTCACCAGACTCGATTGTGACCTCTTCCAAATTGTTTACCGCGCTTTTCGACGCAGGTGGTGAAAGTTTCTCATTTTCTCCGAGCATGTCCCACATGCCAAAGTCCCGCAGGAATCGTGCCATTTGGATTAAATGATTTGGCGTTTCTCCGTGAGCCAACGGCGTCCAACCCATTTCCTCAAAATAATCGGACATCTCGTTGAGGTTATGGTAAATCTGCCTCCCGAGTAGAACGGCGAATGCAATACGCGTACGACGTTTATTTTTAACGTGAATAATAACAACAACTTTACTTTTTCTTTCGTATTTACAATCAATCTTTGTTTAAAGAACACCTCCGTACGTTGTGCGCTATAATTTTTTATACACTGTCACGTTTTTCACCGAAAACCCGAGTCATACTAGCTGTCAGTGAGCGTGCAGGGAGAGAGAGGTAGAGAGGGATAAAACTCGCGCACGCGTAGTACACGAACTCTGTTCTCAATAGCATATAATATGCCTGGTTCGTGCCCGTTGTACTTCCGTACGATGATAGTAAGTTAGAAAAGGACAGTCTTTTTACTACCAATTATATTTTTCGCGCATTTCTCGGTAACTAAAGATATCAAGGTGACACCAAGGGCACTATCTGTCCCACAATTCATCTTATTGAAATTGGTAGTTTATAATAATATGAATAATATCGGAGACTCGAAACACCTCGGTTCGAATCCCGGCTTAAGGGGACGCTAGAGTGGACGACAAACTTGATAAGCGTCGATAACGTAGAGGCGATTAAAAAGATTTAAAACGTAGAAAACATTATCTTTATTTACCAATGTAATTAAGATTCATAAATGCCTTTACACTTCCGGTATCCAGAGAATTGAACTTTTTCGATCTGGCGCATCGTTTCTCAGTAAGCGTTAGTTAGTTAACAGTAAAGAATAATAAAAAAAGACATAATAAAGATATAATAAAGATATAATTAAATCCTAAATACTTTAAACTTAATAAATTTATAAATATATGTTACAAATTATTTATACATTTTCATATATAAAAGTAAATAGTAGTTAAACATATATAAAATATAAGTGAACAAAAATATATTCATATATATAACAATCACAAACCGACAAAAATAGGTACGTTGTATCCATATCGAATCCATGTAATTTACGTGGAATACGCCCCCAATAGAAATCCATGACAATCACAGTATGTGATAATTAATTTATGACAACTTTATATAACCTAATAGACTTCTATTACGATAATAGTATATGATAATTAATTTTTATCAAATTTATGACAACATTTACGTATATATAGAAAGTTAAATGGATTTACCTGAAATAAACTACAAATTAATATATTATTGTGATTTAAATTCTTCATTATAATAATACAGCAATATATTTGTTATTAATATATCCCACATTTACCTATTGTCTGCTTGAAAAATAATATTTAAATAATTAATATTATAATTGATTTAAACATGACAAAATTTTATAAGACACGATTGCATCAATATTTGAGTTCATTTTTTAAATTCAATATGAATGTCTAAAAAAGGTTTATTTCTTATGATTAGAGAAATAGTAAATTTGGCGTAAATTTGAGGCAAACGAATCTTGATATCGATGGCTCGAAAAAAGGAGTCGCGGCTTCGTAAAAACTACACAGGATGAGAACACAGGAGGATAACATACAAAAAGCCGCGTACACGTGCGCTCCACGCTTCGGCTAGGTTAGCCACGTGTACTCAGTTTTCAGTATGTGTTCATCTTTCCAGTACAGTGCCTGCGCAGTCTTGCTTCTCTCTAGAATCGCTGCACATCGCTGCGCAAGATTTCTCGTGCGGAAGCCAATACGGCTCGCCAATATCGCAGATAATAACACGTCTGTACTGAATATAAATAAAAAAGTTATTATAAACGCATAGCAGACAGATTTAGAGGTAAGTATAATGTTTGTCCTTCATATTGCATAGTAGCAGTATTAAGTGGCAGCATTTCAATAAAAAGAATCATATTTTTGAATCACCAGAAAGGCTTTCTATTCAGAATATGGAAGAATTTTAAAAAATTTGAAAATGGAGATACAGCTTTTTATGAAGCATTGGTAAGTATATATGACAAATAATGCGTTTATTTAATACAGATGAATTGTTATTAATAATTATAAATTCTATTTATTTTGATTGTAGCAAGAATATTTAGAATTTGTCGGTTCAAATACGGTATTAATTTGTCGGTAAAAAATACGTTACATTAGAATAAATGATTAATATGTTTAATGATAAAAAATTAAGAAATAACGTAAATTTGGTCAATATAACGTCAAATTAACATTATTTTGACTCTTCTATTCTCCATGGGAGAATTTAATACACATTCATGTTTAAAATACTACAATAAAAAAGAACGGAATGAAAAATAGTATTCAATAGCAAATTATTACATTGGTTTTCCATTCATACATAGAAAATGAATTAAAAAATAAAACATCTGTTTTGCATCTCGACGATAATCTGTATTATGATATCCTGTCGTAATAATTCAGGCAACTGGTCATGAAGATAATAATGGAATCTACTTTATCTGCACTGTGCTTATACATATTTCATCCAAGGATGCCAACTTACATACAGCAAGCAGCAGCGTGTGGAGGGGATACGCACACAAGCGAGCCAGCGAACAAGCTTCGGCGGCCGAAAAGTCGAGTGTACACGTTCACTGTCGCTCACTTGTGTGCGTATCCTCCCACACGCTACTGCTTGCTGTAAGTAAACTAAAAGTGGCATCTTTGATTTCATCCTTCTATATATGCTGGTATTATATACTCAGCAGTTCTTGTCCGTGCAATCATTAGAGCCCGTCACGGCTATGAGGTGATCATCTTACTGCGTCGTGAAATATTCTTCATAAAACAGTTTATTGTCAAAATGTGATCGTGAACAATTCATTTTAAGTGTATGTGTGTGTGTGTGTGTGCGCGCGCGCGCGTATATTATTGTTGCTCATTAAATGGTGTGCACATATTCCTGTAAGAATATTTAATTAAAAATTAGCTGTGACAGAACACGCAAAACAGAAGACGTTAGATATTAATTGCTATTATGTATGTGATATTATTTTTTCTTTCCAAATTGGACAGTCATTTTATAACTTAACGTCAAATTCTTAAACAACAATTTTTACAATTCACAATATTAATCAAAGTATCAAGTGTGCAAAAAGTTCTAATCTGATAAGTTTTATACGTTCACCGTATCAATCGATGTGATATATACAGGATGTTTCAGACCACCCATACCACCTATTTAAAATAAAGGGATCAACATTTTATTAAAAATTCAAAACATTTTTTCACATAAGTCAAGCACGCTCTATTAAATGGTGCTATATTCAACTTCCAGTATTGACCGGAAGTTTAGTTTTTTAAATGGAATACCCTATTTTTTTTTGCAGATTCAGATTTTACGGTGAAAAATATGAAACTTATGTTTGAAACATTTTTTCCGAAAATATGTCCACCAACCTTGAAATGACATTGAAAGTTTATCAACTATCAGACCTCTTAAGAATTTCTTAGCCGCAGCGCGATAGTCGCCTTCGTATGATTTGACTTTTTAACATACTCCAAGTACTAAAATAAGTACTTCTACTTAAGTATCTTACTTTCAATTCTTCGTGTACTCCAATCACACTCAAAAATTTTTAAAAGTGGACTGAGTAAAGTTGGGATCGGGACAATAAAATGAACTTTTCAAACATAATTTTATTATTTAACTTTTCGTTATAGTCGCAATTTAGTAACAAACTTAACATATACATAATTTTTATTCAATTAGTAAATCTTGTCTAGGCTAAATGTTCAATGTGAGTTCCATTATGTAAAAGGCAAGTATCAATTCTTTTACATGTTAAGTTTATTACTAAATAAATGTTAAGTTTGTATATATATATATATATATATATATATATATATATATATATATGTGTGACATGTATTTATCTTAAAAATATATATCATATTAAAGTAACCATATTAATGCAAAAAATATCGCAATTACACGAAAAAAATTAGCTACAGTAGTAAAAACTGTATGTGATAGCTAAACATATCGTTGTAACATATGAATACCTAAAAGTGAATCTGCTAGTGAACATATATTCAGCTACGAACCGATGTAGTAGCAATAGTATAGCAAAAGTTCTAATAACAGCAACACATTTCTAATTACAATAGCAAACATTTTAACGATTAGATGGGCCAGTGAAATTTTGTTTTCGTGCATAATTTTATACTCTCTGTTATCCTCATTATACTATTTATTGTATACAACATAAAATTTTGTAAATAGTTATTATAGTTACAATTTAAAATCTAGGTTCAAACAAATATAATTGTTTTTATATTTGAAATCACCAAGACAGTTATCTTTTTCACATGAATTGAGCGAATTTATTCTTATTGTTTTATCATTGTGCAACGTCTCTCACACATATCTTAATTGATAAAAATCAAGATAACAATGTTTTAATAAAAATATGTTTTGTACAGAAATATCGTATTGACTGGAAAGGAAAGTCATTCGTGTTCAATATCAAAATGCAGCGCACAGAGGGAATCATTATCTTTGCGTGGCTACTGTACGTTCAGCCGATAGCCATTATGAATCACATTGTGATAGCACAAGAAGATACTTGCCAGCTGCCAAGTGCCTTAATCGAGGAAATAGACTCGTACTCTGGGATAGTGCAAAGAATAATCTACAAAACTATGCAAGGTTCTTTCAAAGGAACTACTTGGCAAGATTTAGCACAGTTTGTCGACAAATTTGGCCCGAGGTTCACGGGTACCCAAGCTCTCGAGGATTCCATCGATTATGTGTTAAACAATTCGATTAGTTTAGGCCTAGAGAATGTTCATGGTGAAACGGCCACTGTACCACATTGGGTCAGGTATAAAATCTGTGAAGAAGACAATCATTAAAGTTATATATATATAAACTTTCAATGCGCTGTTTTTGTTTCTGATTTTTTACACTTTTTTTCACGAACACACAATAGTAAAAAGATTAAGTTGATATTAGTATAAGCTAATATAAATATACGACTTATTTGATTTTGCGCTTTTTTATAGTCCCTCTTTTTACGATTCGTGATTCTTGCGATAAACCGAGTTTATATGGCCAATTTTATAGCTTCAAAAAATTATTAATCATAAAAAGAGTCACAACTTACAAGCACATACAAGGTCATACGCTTATATTAACTTATATTATACCGATATCGATTAGACTTTTTGATTATTCTTCAGCATTGAATCCATTCCCGAAGTAAGTTCCACCAACAATGAAACATTTTAAGATACAATGTATTATTGTATGTTAGACAATACTAAATCGCCTATGAAGATATATTTGTAGTAAAAAGAAACATATTATTACAACTCTTTATCCAATTATTTATTATTTACGACTTTATCCAATTTGTTAAAATAATACAAGACATTATAATTATGACGTATTTTCAGAGGCTCTGAATCTGCAACTCTTTTACAACCACGGCGACAAAATCTGGCGTTATTAGGTCTCGGTTATAGCGTGGGTACTCCGGAAGAAGGCATAACTGCTAAAGCCATTGTTGTGGATAGTTTTGCGGAACTTGAGAAAAGAGCGAAAGAAGTAAATCACGTCTTTAGCAGACGTTATTTTATACGATAATCCAACACTTGTAACCATAACATGGTAATCCTTGATTGTATAAGATTCCAGGAAAAATTGTCGTGTACAATCAAAAATTTGTTTCGTACGGGGAGACCGTAGAGTATAGAAGCTCAGGAGCCACGAGAGCGGCAGAATTTGGTGCCGTAGCTGTTTTAATCAGATCAGTGACACCATATTCGCTGTATACTCCTCACACTGGTATGATGAGCTACGGAGAAAACGTCACCAAGATCCCAGCTGCCTGTATAACTGTCGAGGATGCAACTCTTTTGGGAAGGATGGCGAATCGAAGTAAGAAATCTTTCCCGAGCACCACCGTGCAGATAACTGATCGATCGCGATCGATTCTGTTTAGGTGAAGATATTGTTATAAATCTGAAGATGCAAGCGCAGACACACCCCGATACGCAATCGCGGAACGTCATAGCGGATATCACCGGTTACAGCGCGCCTGAAAAGATAGTCGTTGTTTCTGGACACATAGATAGCTGGGACGTTGGACAGGGTGCCTTGGACGACGGAGGTGGCATTTTCATATCCTGGAACGCAATAAAGTTACTGAAACAACTTGGGTTACGGGCACGTAGAACAATGAGGTGATTTTAAATATCTCAATATACTTACACAATACGCATCCCAGACAGCACACATGTTCAAAACTAACATAAGACATCTTTAAGACGTCTTTAAGCCGTCTTTAAGACGTCAGGACATAAGACGTTTTTAAGTCGTCTTAAAGACGTCTTAAAGATATTTTATGTTTTAGTTTGGGACATTGTGCTGTCTAGGGTGTCTCAAAGATGTCTGAAAAATGTTCAAAAGACGCCTAACAAAAAAAAAAATAGGACGTCTTTTGGACGTTTTCAAGACATCTTTGAGGCATGCACGTCATGTGGGATGTTTCATAGTCGAGAAATAAATAATTCTCTATGACAGAAACTGATATTCAGTAAAAAAATTATTGATTATTCATATGTGTTTTTGAACAATACTTTTTATATGGTGCAACCAAATCCTACGGATACTTATCATATTTTATTAAAATTTTCTCATTTATTTTTGCGAGTCCTGCTAGTCAGTTAAGTATTTATTCTGAAACACTCTGTATATATTTTAGAATGATAATGTGGACTTCCGAGGAACTTGGTCTCATTGGAGCTCGTCAATATATACAGAAGCACGCGGCGGAAAATGGAAATCTACAATTTGTGATGGAGTCCGATTCGGGCACATTCGTGCCTGTAGGCCTCGAAGTCACTGGTGACGAGACGATCAAATGTATACTTCGGAGGATAATGAAGTTAGTTTTTCATGCAAATTACCTTGCTGACATTCTCGTGCTTCGTTTCTACTAAATTTGCGTCCACCGTGTTCTAATATCTCTCTACTCAAACGATGAGTCATGGAAACGTATTTCCATAAATACTTGATGTTCATTTACAGAAATATTCGTTATCTTTTGTAATCAACTTGCTTTAGGAAGCAAACATTTGACATTTTTTAGATTGTTGGCTCCGTTGGGTGATATGAAACTGAAGAGTCCTTGCACGGCACCTGATATACAATTCTGGGTAAACGCTGGCGTACCAGGCGGCAGTTTATGGACGCAAAACGAGGAATACTTTTACTACCACCATACGAATGCGGACACGATGCTGGTGGAAAATCCGAAAGCTCTGGACATGAACACAGCCATATTTGCAGCGCTATCGTTCGTCCTAGCGGACATCAGCGTCGATTTTCCCCGACACAACTACACTTATCCTCTTGATAAAATATGGAAAATTACTTTTCCAAATTGACGTATAATATAAATTACAATGAGCGTGTGTGTTCACTGTATATTTCAAATGTTATATACAATAACAACATACAAACAATTAGGCCTACTGTAAATGACTAATCTAAATTTTTCAAAAGCATTACAGAAACATTCCTGATCAAACGAGCGAGATTTTACGATTCTCTTCTCTAATTTGATTTCTCTTCTGTTTAATTGTCTCTCTCACGACGACCTTATTAAAAAATTATCTATTCGAAATACTATCCGAAATACTACGAGAATTATATACGTTCTCGCAAAAATATTCTAATAGGATAAGTGGCCGTAGTTACACAAGTTATAATCCAACTTACATAAAGTAAATCATTTTCGAAAAAATAAAAATAAAAATTTAATACATGATTTAAAAAATATAGGTAGCACTAAGGTTCTTTAAAGTCGTTGAAGAAATCAAGTATAGTGAATTTTCTTCTCTTTAATAATATCCATCGACGAGTTTAACCTTTAAAAGAATAGATGAAAAAGACGCAACTTCGCGCAAATAGTAGAAAATAAAAAAAATATTTTTTAATTAATTTTAGGCGCCTATAAGGCTTGGATCTTTTCTGTTTTATGCAGAAAGACGTATGGATTAACCATTGATAACAAAAACTCAAAAATCATAGTTTTGGATTATTAGATTGTGTTATTGGATAGGTTGGATTATTTTTGTATAACTAATGACCAAGTGTACTCCGCAAGACTACCTTTGGGACTTATATGTCTTACGTCTGCGATCTGTACAATGTAAAGCAAAATAAATTAATTACATCGATAAGGTGAATGTCCCAATTATTGACTATGTCCCAATTTGTGACCATCGCACCCATTTTCCTTAATACGAGTCTATATTTATTCTAAACATGTGTTCGGTACACTAAATTTTACATATTATCAATTACAAGTTTCGAATAAAATTAAAAGCCGTAGTGAGCATGCTGAAATATCAGAATTACAAGCGTACTACTTACAGCGACAATTCAAACAGTCCAATGGCACCGATATCTTAGTAATAAATAATGAATGCTAGATGTCTGTTTAATGAATTTGTGTGGTTATTCTCTAATCTATAACGACTGAAATTGTCCTGTAAAAAAGAGAAGGATGAAGGAATATCTCAGAAGCCAAAAAAGTATCAGGATATGTACTTTTCGTAGTTAATTCATATATGTCATTAATCGGTATTAGAAAATTGATGCGTTCCTATTACTAACCACCGAAATAAATATGATATACAATTATATAAGTGCGTTCCTATTTTTAAAGAGAATATATATTTTGTAAATCTTATTTATATATATAAAATTAATAAATAACATCAATATCATAATTTAAAATACTAAACCTAAAAATTAAAGTTAAAGTTAAAGTTTATTACAGATAAGATAAATGCTGCAATTAGTGGTCAAATAAGCTCATCGTGAAAATAAAATAATAAATTAATAAAATATAAATGCTAAACTAAATAAATAAAATTGATTTTGTTGGAAAGCTTGAACATTTGGGATTTTAATCATGTTATATTGTTTTTATTTGCGGTAAGATTTTAATTTATCTATAATATTTACTTAAAAATGGCTAAACTACCATTTAGTGGCCAGTCAGTTTGGTTTTGTCCCAATTTGTGACCTATGTATGTCCCTATTACTGATCGGCGATAAGCATATAAACGCGGCTCTATTATTAATTGACCACACTGACTGACAGATACTGTAAAAAGCTATAACTTGTTAACATTATTATATTATTAAGAAACATAAAATAGTGCATGAAATAATACTGTCTTATATTAAATTTAACACAAAAAATTTATTTATTTATCATATACACATTATTCAAGATTTATCTATCTTTCAGTATCTATCTGTAATAAATTTTAACTTTAACTTTAATTTTTAGGTTTAGTATTTTAAATTATGATATTGATGTTATTTATTAATTTTATATATATGAATAAGATTTACAAAATATATATTCTCTTTAGAAATAGGAACGCACTTATATAATTGTATATCATATTTATTTCGGTGGTCAGTAATAGGAACGCATCAATTTTCTAATACCGATTAATGACATATGTGAATTAACTACGAAAAGTACATATCCTGATACTTTTTTGGCTTCTGAGATATTCCTTCATCCTTCTCTTTCTTACAAGATAATTTCAGTCGTTTCAGGTTAGAAAATAACCACACAAATTCATTAAACAGACATCTAATATTCATTGTTTATTACTAAGATATCGGTGACATCGGATTGTTTGAATTGTCGCCGTAAGTAGTACGCTTGTAATTCTGATATTTCAGCATTCTCACTACGGCTTTTAATTTTATTCGAAACTTGTAATTGATAATATGTAAAATTTAGTGTACCGAACACATGTTTAGAATAAATATAGACTCGTATTAAGGAAAATGAGTGCGATGGTCACAAATTGGAACATGATCAATAGTTGGGACATTCACCTTCCTGAAAGATAGATAAATCTTGAATAATGTGTATATGATAAATATATAAATTTGTTGTGTTAAATTTAATTTAAAGACATTATTATTTTATGCACTACTTTATGTTTTTTAAAAATATAATAATGTTAACAAGTATAATATACAAGTATAATAACGTTAACAAGTTATAGTTTTTTACAGTATTTGTCAGTCAGTGTAGTCAATCAGTAATAGGGCCGTTCATATGTTTATCGCCGGTCAATATTAGGAACATACATAGGTCATAAATTGGGACAAAATCAAACTGACTGGTCACTAAATGATACTTTAGCCACATTATGAAAATATTATAAATAAATTAAAATCTGACCGCAAATAAGAACAATATAACATGATTAAAATCCCAAATGTTCAAGCTTTCCAACAAAGTCAATTTTATGTATACTCGAAGGATGTCTTAAAAACGTCCTAAAAATGTTTTATTTCTTTTGGACGTCTTTAAGATAACTTTTAGTTATTTGTGTTGTCTGAGTATGTGTTGCAATGGTGTTTAATTTTCAGTCTCAGTCGAGCAGATATCGCTAATCTACGTGACTTATATTAACGTATCTTCATCTTGATTCGGAAAGACCATCAGTAAGGAGTGTTGAGAAGTCGTTCTCTGGCTCGATGTTAAGAGAGCGGTCTTCTCACCTCCGCTGCCGTTGATGGAACAATCCGGTGAGCTGCCGTCAAAGCCTATGTAATTGGTCGTCGTGCTGCTCGTAGAAGGCATATCGTTGAGATCTGGCGATGCTAAAGGAGGTGCTGTGGTCGAGCGCGCGTTGTTACCGTCCAGGGATACCAGCTGCATGCTATACGACTCGCGATATCCTGAAGTACTGGATGTGTCCTCGTCCCAGGAGACGTCCGACATCTGCGGATAAATATGGTGATGGTGGTGATGGGAATGGTGATATTGAAGTGTCGCCCCGTGGAATTGTTGCTGCTGATCGCCCGGCACGGTTGCATTCTTCTCTCCGTCCGACTTACGAATAGATAGACTTCGCTTGGAACGGATGGACGAAGAATCCGACGGGATGTTGGACAACGACGGTTCCGCAGCTGACGCCGACGAACTTGGCATTGCTGCTTTCAGCTGGCTCGTTGTTTCTTCCACTAGAATCGCTTCCGACTGTTCCGGCTTCGTTTGGGTCAACTGCAAATCAGTATTCCGTGTCTGCAATGAAGATTGACTTAATACTTAAGAACTTAACATTTAATGTGAATGCAAATCAGTTATAGTTGAAAACTTCACTCGAAACCTATAAAATTGATATATTTCATGACACAATGATATAAACTCGAGACTAAATAAAACAAATTATTCTTTAGTAAATAAATTACAAATCAGTTTGACGAACACCCCAATAAACATTAATTATTACACAGAGAAAATATTATAGTTTTTTTATGTAAATTCTTTTCTACTTTACTATATTTTTAATGGTCCAGAAAAATAGACTGCCAGTAAGATCTATCTTGCTAAGGAATATAATAAATTTCGCTAGAAACATAGTAGATTTCTTTAGAAACATAACAAGTGTGTTTTAATAGTACATTTCACTTTCTAAAATATAAGTAACATACATAAGATAAAAAGATAGTGAATTAATGCAGTATGTTGATCTATTTCTTAATCTCAAAATTCTATAGTAATTTTCACTATAAAATTCTTTATACAATTCTCTCTATACAATAATATAATATCATGGTTACAATTTCATACTCAACAATATAAATAACTCAATAATATAACGTGATGTGTAACATTTCCAGTAAGCAAGGAATATTAAATTAACATTTAGAAACGTTGACTTCATGTGCATTGTTTGGACATTTTTTAATAATATTGCATTTATATTTTTTACATGTTATTTTGTGATATGATTTTTCTGAATGTTGTTTAAATGTTTCAAAAACATTTAAAAAAATATATTTTTCAAATGTTACTTTAACATTTATTTGAGATCAATGCAATATCTTAAAAGTATTTCTGACGATTAAAACGTTATGGCAACCCTATTTCAACATTATTGAAACTTCCAAATCGCGGTTAAAGTATATTTATAATGATGTTCAATACAATATTAAACACTACATATTTGACAATATTACAGGTTCTTGAATATCATTGTAGTAACGTTGTATTAATGATTTCTCGCTTACTGGGTTTACATTGTTAAGTGAAAAATTATAATATTGATGCAATGTTACTGTTAACTGGTTTACTGGGTGTTTACTGAGACAAACAAGATATAAATGTGAGAAACAAAATATTTTGTATTTGTAATTGGTGATTGATCTTGTGTTAAAAAGCACATGAAATTCGTCACCTCAATATGAGCCTTTCGACTCTTTCTTAAGCGGAATGTCTTCTTGCTTTGACCCATAGAACGCTGTAAGCGAGGCTTGTCGGTGCGTAATTCTCCAGAACTGTCTTCGGTCGGACTGCTCGGGCTTAGTTGACTCGTCAGCGTCTCTCCTGGCAGGACAGTGGACGATCATGTCGCGTCTACTGTCTTATCACGAATTCTACTCTCTACGGGCCATCTACTCATGCTCTTCTTTCAAAGTATACTGTTCAAGATTGCTTTTGAAACGCGTGAGAATTATCTTGCATTCGCGTCCTGCGTCTGATGGAGCATATGGCACATTATATCTAGTAAATGTAAACTTTTCAACATTATAAATGTATGCTATTTTTAAACTCGAAAATTTTCTTAACCGTCAAATCTCGACGAGATAGAACTTACATACAGAATTGTAAAATGTATTTTTTGTGGGCAAGTAGAAATAGTTCGCTCCTTATTCTGAAATAAAGTTTGCTATTTCGAAAGTGTGATTTAAGAGAATTGATTCATTCATTTATTTCCCATGCCCATGAATATGTGTAAGCGAATATTTCAAAATTAGATATATCGATTAGAAAGGTTCTATTATATTGTAGAATATAATTGATCAGAAATGATTACGAATTAATTAGAAATGATTACTGTACAAAATATGCCACTGTTAAAATTAGAATTAATTGTGATGATAATGAAATATCCAGTATATAAAACGTGATATGTTAATTAGTGGATTATTGAAGATCGGGACGTTCTTGATATTCCTACGTGAAATATTACGTAACGACATGCATGCAAGATTGTATTCGTTAACGAAACATAGCAGATCTTTTCCATATCTTTTTGTGTAACAGAAGCGACACATGGCGAGAAAAGAAATATCACGAGATACTAGAAATCAATTCCACGATTACACATATAAGTGTTTATGTTTGCACGTTAAATACTGACAAACAGATGTTTCTACAAAAAGTATCGTCATGTGAAAAGCATCTTGCAAATTTATAGAATTGATTAAACGTAAGAAAGAAACAGAGACAAAGTGCACATAACAGTGTCAAGCATGTTTTTCTCTCCTCTCCGGGGTCATTCCGAAAAAATCAATAAACTACTTTCTCACGGAAACGTTACATGGTGATGTAGATAATGATGCTTTGGAGCTGATTGATGAGATATGCGTATGCATTGTGCCATGCATATTTAAGTTACATCAAACTCTATTATAAATTAGCCTTTGGTGAATGAAATACGTCACAAATAAATCAGTTTCTTAAGCTATTCTATTATTTATATTTACCAAAACGTGGCTGATTTTATATTGCGTCAATAAAAAATGATCATTGTACAATATGCAGATGTACGAAATGAACAATGAACCCAACAAGATAAAGAAGGCAAACACAAATGAAGAATGGAAAGAAATGAAAGATTTCTACAATCTTGCATTTTCCTTGAGTCTCTTGGATGCTGTATCATATTGAGGAATTGGAAACAGGGTCTCCCGAGGGTCAATGTCAATAAGTATACCGTGTGTATCGGTTAAAGCGGGGACTGGGGATTTACCTGATGAGTTTCTAAGCTCTACGGAAGAGACAAAGCGCAGCTTTGGCGCCTTTTGGTGAGGTAAGATAGGATGAAGCTTAACATGGTTACGTTCATCGCTAGTAGAAGATGGTTGGAATCTATCTGAAACATGCCACATCGAACGTCTAGTATGAGGGGAAGGATAACAAGTAAGACAGACCACACCACGATATAGTAATCACGGCGACACATTGCTCACAATCGTACATCGTGTCGATGTTGCACGCTTTGAGACAGAGTTTCGAAAGTGTAACGTCTCGATGATCTCGTTGCCTTAAACTCGAAAATGTGAAGTCGACTGGGATCATTATTTAAGGATTCTGAATTGGCGAAGTTACTCGTGACTTATGAAATTCCATAAAAAATTCTTTCACGCATTTCTGGACTTGCTTCGACATCGCAATGCGCATTGCATAAACCGAGGAATGATGTTACATACCCGTACGAGTCTTGCAAATGTAATTTAACTCGTTATAAAAGTGATCATGAACGGTGACGTCAGTGGGTGAATGTTTCAACGAGAGTGAAAGCATTGTGCAACTGACATACGCACGACATATTCACGTGGATTTCTCTAAAGATCTGTACGACATTGCTTCGATCGATAAAACGAACGTATCGAATATTCGAGTATATCATAGAGAGATTGTCAGAGCGAGCAACGACAAGACAAAGTGGTTTTGATGGTGTCTGCGTAGTCCGTTGAAGTGAACATTGACATCTTCGCGCTGCGAAAGCCAAAGCGCAGACTGTCGAGATCTAGTGTGTCGAATATAGAACTGTTGATACTGATAGATGTTGTTGTCGTGCTAACTGTGAAGACAATCAGTGACAGTTAATTTCGTGCTCTCGAGTAAAGAAGGAAGCGATAGAACATCGAAGCAACTACGTAGTAGTAGAGTAGCTACGCAACGATCAGTAGGGTACCAACTGTTGGACATTACCATTGTCTAAATACTGCTATGTAGTAAGTTCTTTATGATTCTGCGTATAAAACGTGATAGAGAGAGAGAGAGAGAGGAGGAGAGATACGATAAATATCAGTGTTCTAATAGAAAACACCGCGAAATGAGATTGCGCGTTCCACGTTCTTCAGAAAAAATTCGTTCATCTTTGACTAATTTTGCACAACACGGCGATTCTACTTTCTCTTATTTTATTATGATTCGATTACAGTTACACTGAGGGGAAAAATGCCTTAAAAATAAAAAAATATTTATTCAGTGGATAAACAATAATATATTTACGTAAGTCTAAACTTATTAATATTAAGACACAATAATTTAAATATCAAGTAGAATAAAAGCAATTGCTTTTATGATAAGCTGAAGTTTTAAGAAAATGTCTTCTCATTTGACAAGCGTTTTGTATTAGTATTTTGTATAAATAAATATGTTATTAGTATCCACCGAATAAATATTCTTTTATTTTTTAGATATTTTGTTTCTTAAGCTTAATCTACAGTGCTCTTTGCTTCTTGTTTTCTGTTTTTTCTTGCTTAAAAATTCGAGTCAGAAGGAGACCAAGAGGAAGAGAGAGAAAGCAAAAAGCACATTGTAGATTAAACTTAAGGCTTGAGTCAGAAATAAAGAGAAAAAAAAACAAGAAGCAAAGAACACATGATAGATCAAGCTTCAGCGTAGTCAAGAGTCAAAAAACAGACCCGAACTGCTTTTCATCAATCTCGTTTCACGGTAACGTAGAATAAGGAGGTAACAAGAAGTGGACGAAGACCGAGACGGAAGACGTCGGAAGAAACAGGAGAGAGCGATCGAGGTATGATCAAATTACGAAAAAGTGATAAGCGTGAAAGGGGCACACACCAGCAGGATATATATATAATATATATAATATCATAGATCGTGTCAGAATTGATTGTTGTAGAATCGGTCCGCTTACCTCCGTTCCCTAGCTAGCAATGGAAGCAACGTAATGATCAATGTGTCAATCATACGACCGACGAGAGAAGCGCGAACGACTTATGCCTTAAGAGAGGATACCTTAAGTGATATTAAGAGAAATTTTGTCGAACGTGAGGGAGGAGGGGAAGGGAGGGAGGGACAATGCCAATATCGTGCAAGAGATGAATTCACGTCCTTATACGAAAGGAGAGAGAGCTACAATCTTCGTTGCAAGCCTCGCTGTAAAGGGGGAAATGAAGTGAAGACGATTGCGCGAACCGCGCGAGAAAAAAAAATCGAAGTACTACGGACGTAAAAAGGAAGAGAGAAACCGTCGCTGAGAGAAAGAGAGAGAGAGATACTGCTGGCAGTGGTTTATAGACAATGGCTCGATCCAACTGTGGTAGAGGTCAGCGATTTCGTACTGACTGCGCGTACGACA
The DNA here is from genome assembly GCF_010583005.1 of Odontomachus brunneus. NCBI lineage: Eukaryota > Metazoa > Arthropoda > Insecta > Hymenoptera > Formicidae > Odontomachus > Odontomachus brunneus. The sequence goes on from NW_022639474.1 coordinate 2,091,390, forward strand.
ATAATGAAACGTATGCGAGAGGCTTGCAGTCGCATTAATCGTAATCGAAGTTTGGGACCCTCTTTATAGGACTCTCAAAAGTGATGGGATACCTGTCGACGGCGGCGGCTGCTCCACGTACAGCTCCCCGGCGAACGTGTCGCTCGCCTCACGCAACGTGGACGATCCCGCGCTAGTACTCGACACGGATCCTGCAATTAGGAGACGTGTTTTGTCCCGACAGGCGCGCAGGATGCGACACATCGCGTCGCGACTCGAGAAAGAGAAAGAGATAGGCAGCGAGAAGGAAAAAAAAATTAGCGAGAGCACGTGCTTGCGTTACGGTGCATGAAACAGACGTGAGTATCGCTAATGAAGGAAACGTAGGTAAAGACTAGAACGGTGCTCGGAATTATTTGCACTTCGGAGACGATTAGCGAGGTCGACAAAGTAGACTTACTTCTCGAAAATGCAAATAATTCCGAGCACTGCACTGGAAGGTCGACAGAGACGAAAGCAAAAAAATGTTTCATGCTTGTCATGTACGCGTTTGCAAACTTTTGCGATCTGCTCGTTTACGCCTGCACGTCTGATCTCGAAATAGCTGAAACGTTATAATCATCACTCTTTACGGGCGATAAGCGGAGAAACGAAGGGTGCGCGGGTATAGTACCACCAATAACGTGAGTACCGTTCGGTGGTGCTGTTACTTGACTGGACTGCGTTGTTTTAACAGTGCTACTTGAGTTGGATTGATGAGTCGAATGAGGCTGTGATTGAGGTGCTGTGGAATGAGACACCGGAGTCTCGGCAGGCGTACGGTTTATATGAGCTTTGGAGCTCAGATCGCCGGTCAGAAAGTCCATCAACAGAGACGGCCTCTGAGTGCGCGGTTGACCCTCGGCTATCGGGTGCATGTCCACTACGCTTCTCTTGGGTTCCGGTTGCATCTCATCTGCACATTAAAATCGCAAAATAGTTGTGAGTCCTTTCGTTAACATCCAAACCGTTAATACGTTCGCTATCAATGGTTTGTTTGGCAAACTCTTCTCACAAGTTACATTTTCTTTTTTCTTTAAGATAAAACAAACTCAGTTTTTGTATAAGAAAGAAAAATATTATAAATATCATAAAACGTATGGAATTCTCGCAAAAGAACCTCAGATATAATTGATCTATCACTGCTCAGACGAGCTATTTTACATCCAACCCGAAGTACTTACCGAATCTTCGATCTTCGATCTCCTCCTTTAGGTTCTTCAAGTCGTGAATGAGATCCATCAGCAGCGCGCCTCGAGATTTCGGTACAGTGGTACTACTCCCGTTGATCTTCTCCCGTATGATAGTGTGCATGTTTCGCTCGTGCTCGGATATCGGAGCTTGTCCGATCTTGTAAACGATGAACGGCAGCATCTGGATGTACAGAGCCGTGCGGTGTGTCACCACGAATTCCAGGAAATTCCACAGGTATATCGAGGCTTCGTTGCGTTTGTTTAACAGGCGCATCGTGCGCAAGATCCTCGGCCATTCCGTTCGCAGCTCGGTCTCGAAGCATATCGTCATTATCTTGAGCGCTGAAACCAATCGGTCGCAAGCGTGCGTGAATAACAGTTATCTGCACGAGAAAAACAGAATGATTGACCCACATCTAGTTATGCCAATCAAATTCATAATACGGAACAACTGATTATGTGGTCGCTGCAACAATGCAATTACTGCCACAGAGCAATTATCGAGTTACTGGCGTTGTAGTAAAAAACAAAATTACTTTTTTTAAAAAAAGTATAAAAAGGAAGCCAAGTGCACGCGCGTTAGCATTATTTGTCTTTACAAAAAAAGATCGTTATAAACAAATTACAACAAAAGCTCAGCTGAAAGATATGTAACGATCTGCGCTAAAACACCACACGCCGCGCAAAATCAATAGAAAAACGAATTAGGAAAACGCGTAGAAAAAAAGACCGGAGACGACTCGGCGGCCTCCAGAAACCGCTACCGAACAACAACGGAAAGCGTAGGGTCAACCAGGCGACCTACGCAGACCTTCACACCGATCGACCAACGCCGGCGTCAAGGCAAAACACCGCAGGAAAAAATTCGGTCTACTCCAGCGAACGCCAGCCGACAGCTGCAGGAATAAAAGCTCCAGAGAGCAGCAAGAATAAAAGCTACAGCCCGACATCACGAAGAGGAGACGGCAAACGACGTTGGCACAACCAATATCCATAAGACAACCAAGCGTCTACGTATAACCGCGGACGAGCAGATAATAACGATCGATAAAATCATACACCTCAAACCTGAGAAAACTTGTGCCAAAAATTAATCTTTATTATAGGAAAATTGGCGGAAATAATTACAAAATGTCATGACAAAATAAAGTGAAATTGTTTCGTCGTTTAAGCCTAGTATAACTCAGAACAAAAAGATCTCAGTTGGAACAAGAAAGGAAGCATGTGTTTTCTCTTGACGTCGGGTGCTGTCAAATCGATTTTTTTTCGAATTTTCGGAGAACGGATGACGCTACGAGTCTCATATTCTAAAACTATAATTCTTAAGCCTAGCACAACTCAGAACAAAAAGATCTCGGTTGGAACAAGAAAGGAAGCATGTGTTTACTCTTGACGTCGAGTACTGTCAAACCGATTTTTTTACGAATTTTCGGAGAACGAATGATCTTATGAGTCTCATACTCTACAACTATAATTCTTAAGTCTAGAACAACTCAGAACAAAAAGATCTCGGTTGGAACAAAAAAGATAGTATAAGTTTACCCTTTGTCCGATAGACTATTTGTCAAAAAACTTTTTTTTAATTTTTCGGACTTATAATTAAACTTATTGATTTGTGCTTTTGGAACAATGTTTGGAACAACTAGAACAATCTATATCGGTATCGGAATGCTTTATTTTCAAAAAATGGGGTGCCAGGTCAAAAACATTTTTTT
>NW_022639474.1:2094368-2098092 GCF_010583005.1 Odontomachus brunneus
CTTATAATTAAACTTATTGATTTGTGCTTTTGGAACAATGTTTGGAACAACTAGAACAATCTATATCGGTATCGGAATGCTTTATTTTCAAAAAATGGGGTGCCAGGTTAAAAACATTTTTTTCATTTTTTGGACTTATAATTCAACTTACGGATTTGTCCTTTTGGAACAATGTTTGGAACAACTAGAACAATCTATTGCGGTATCAGAATGTTCGATTTTCGAAAAGTGGGGTGCCAGCTCAAAAAATCATTTTTTTTGTTTTATTCAAAAACCGTTTCGAATGAAGCAATATCACTTTGGAACAATGTGGTACAAAGTCAGAACAATCTGGAACAACTTTCAAAATTATAAATTTCAAAAAGTGGGGTGCCAACTTTATACACTCAACACCGCAGGAGAAAATTCGGCCTACTCCAGCGAACACCAGCCGACAGCTGCAGGAATAAAAGCTACAGTCCGACATCACGAAGAGGAAACGTCAAACGACGCTGGCACAACCAATATTCATAAAACAACCAAGCGTCTACGTATAACCGCGGACGAGCAGATAATAACGATCGATATTAAAATCATACACCTCAAACCTGAGAAAACTTGCGCCGAACCGCCTACCGTAAAAATAAAATCGGGAAACAGATCGCGTTCGACCGAACACCCGTCATTGTTCATATATCGAGAAGAAGAACTATCAAAGTACCCGGCCAGGATATCCAGGCAACACGTGGATGGAAAACTGAAAATTCCGCTTCCACAGTTCAGGCGACGTATGTTCCATCCGTTAAGTGTAAATGTCCGGGACGTACACTTTAAAGCGAGGGAGTGGTGTAACGATCTGTGCTAAAACACGCACCGCGCAAAATCAATAGGAAAACGAATAAAATCAATAGAAAAACGAGCTGAGACGACAACACCCGAACGCCCGCGGAAACATCCGAAAATCGCGAAAAGCAAAAAGCGACGAGATGAGACGACAAGACCCGAACGTCCGCGAAAACATCCGAAAACCGCGAAAAACAAAAGGCGACGAGATGAGACTTGCACGCTCGCTCAATCGCGAATACCGGACGAGTAGAGCTATCAGTAGCGACTCCGAGTACTTTTTTTAATATTGCTCTATTCTGACATAGATCTTACCCAGAAATGCTACTTGGTACAACGTCAATGACGTTTTCGTCAAAGTTCTCGGATCTCGCGCAGCGAACGTTAGACTGCCGGTTCTCATGTCCGTGGTGGTTTTCAAGGTTTGCGCTGTCAGTGGCACCGTCTTCACTCCCGGCGGCCAAAGGGTGTTCAATACCGCCGTTAGAGCGAAACTGATGTCCGACAGCCTGAACTTCGGCACGTCTACGACATTAATTCGAGATAATGCAAATAATTTGTAATGTCGCCTTCTCGAACGATGCTCTTACCTTTTCTTCCAGTCCCGACACGCAGGAATAATGGTATCAATAAGTTCAGAAGCGTATTCTCCGTGCGAGTCTGAGAAGCGAACATGCTCTGGCCACCGAGAACGTTTTCCAAGGAATATCCTTCGCCGAAGGATATCACGTGCAAAGCGATCAAACGCAATACTGTCGAGCAAAAGTGCTGAGGCGGTATCTTGCTCATTAAGGCGGCTGCGGAAGCTGACGTAACGTCTTCGGGTGGAGTATCGCCAACAATCAAAGCCTAAAAATTGACAACGATATGTAACTTCTAAATATAAATGCATAACAAATACAGAATTAACATTCTTCAAGACCAAAGAACGCGACTACGTCTAAAATATTGGTGAATCATATTGCTGGTAAGATGGAAAATAGCAATGCTAATATTCACCTGACATGTGTTTAACAGCGTCTTCAGGTACTGGAAGTGCGCGATGTACGGACATCTCAACAGAGTCTCGTAAACTCCTTTCAGAAGATCACTGGCGGCGGCCCAATCAGTATTCCTTCTGATCGATGCTTTTTTGTGTATCTTGCTGAAAGTTTTATCCAATCTCCTGAGGATTATCATCAGCGCCGGTCTCATGTCGTCAGCCGACCACTCGGTCGAAGGAAGTATGTCGTTCATGTATCTTCTTAGACCGCGGCAACCCATAGTGGTCGGGTCGTACGGCGAGATCTTCAAGAGACTGTGCGCGATATCGGCTAGTCGCTACACGAAGAATCGCAATCGTTACTTCCAGTTGCGCTAGTTATTAATTGTCTATTGGATGCATTGTACACAGTGATAAATTAATTGTTAATAACAAGTATATGGTGCTCTCTTAAAATGAATCAGTGAACAGTCACTGATATTAGTTATAAGTATAACACTGAGCAGTTTCAACGCAACACTTATAACTGCAAATCAGTGTATATTCACTGTTTTCAGTGATGTTCACTTATTCATTTTAAGAGAGTTTGTAGAGTCGTTAAATTACCACGTGACACTTCGAATCCAGCAGCTCGATGGTCTTCCCGTCCTGAGATTTCTTGTTGAGTTCAATCAGACGAGCGGAGCAACGTGTGACGAAGTCCCCGACCATGTTCAGTAAAGTGTCGCGCGGTCTCCTAAATTCGTACTTGTGGAAATTTTCCGCGTCCTCGTTGTCTCGATCGTAGAAATTTCGAATCTTCGAATGTTCCATGTACTTCACGTGGGTATCCTCCTCGAAGTCGAAACCCGGTGAGTACGGACCTTTGCCGTAGTTTCTTTGACTGGAGCCCTTGTGTTCGGGACTCAATTTCTGAGGACCGTTGTAATATCTATAAAAGTCAAGAAAGCGTTGATCTCTCATTAAGTAACTGAGAAAAAAAAGAACACAGTAAAAGTACCAACTATCGGTAACATAACTTTTATTTTTTACTAATTTAGCACAGATTTAAAATATTTCGATTGGAATCTCGGCTAAAGAAATTTAAAATAATTCGTGTCTCAGCTATGCCCATCTTGTTAAAATTATTTAATTATATATTTTATTCAATTTTATTTCTTATGTGTTTTTGTTGCACTTGTTGGTAATAGGAGTGAGAATATTAAAAAGTTGTAAACTGCTCGTGAAACTCAAAGTGGACCAAAATGGAAAAATATGACCTAAATATTTTTTGTACTTCTACATTTGTGCCAGATTAGAAAAAAATCGGAGTGTACCTTTTTGGTAGGTTTACTTATAAGAGAAAAAAAATGTTTGTAGCATTCTCTCTTGTCAAGAAAATCTTTATTCTATAATATTTAACTATTCGGAAAAACGACATTAAATTAATATAGATCTCGTATACTTATATATAATTCACTAGTGCACATCATGCATGCAAGGAAAAGAGAAAGGAGGAGAGGTCACACCACCATGGTTAAAAATCTCTTTGTCTCAGTGAAGTCGGGTTAGTTAACTTGCTGAGATGGTTAAATCCACCAAAAATATTACAGAATTAAATAATATACCATAGAACAAAGCAGAAATAAGTATAACGGTTCAAAATAAAAAAGCTGTAGGCTTATAAAGTAAAAAAAAAATGTTTCATACATACTTCGTTAACGCCTCAGAATTGTTAACCAATGTCTTAACAGCGATGGCTAATTGATTTATTATTTCTTTCTCTGTCTTGTCTTCTTGCCTTTTGTACGTAGGAGATTGGATTTGTTGGACGTAACATGGTAGTATCGCCTCTAGTATTATCTATAACGGAAAAAACGTGATGTTAGCGCGAACTTAGCGCACCTTTTTTTAAAAATCTATTTTTTTGTATTTAATGAC
>NW_022639474.1:2098192-2104560 GCF_010583005.1 Odontomachus brunneus
AAGAGAGTATCAGAACTCTAAAAAAAATGTCACATTTTTAAATATGGTACGCCAAGTCTTGTGTGAACTTGGCACACCATATTCAAAAATTCGACATTTTTTTTACAGTTCTGATACTCTCTTGAAAAGTTCTAGAGCTCTTTGCAACAATTTTCAATAGTTCCGGTCATTAAATACAAAAAAATAGACTTTTAAAAAAAGGTGCGCTAAGTTCTCGAAGCGCACTTAATCAGTAAAATCAACTATTTCTTTAAAACTATTGTTATATATGATATAGAACTCTAGAACTATTGTAAAACAAACCGGAACTCTAAAGAAATAGTTAATTTAAATAGTTTTTTTGATTAGGTGCGCTAAGTTCTCGAAGCGCACTTAATCAGTAAAATCAACTATTTCTTTAAAACTATTGTTATATATGATATAGAACTCTAGAACTATTGTAAAACAAACCGGAACTCTAAAGAAATAGTTAATTTAAATAGTTTTTTTGATTAGGTGCGCTAAGTTCTCGAAGCGCACTTAATCAGTAAAATCAACTATTTCTTTAAAACTATTGTTATATATGATATAGAACTCTAGAACTATTGTAAAACAAACCGGAACTCTAAAGAAATAGTTAATTTAAATAGTTTTTTTGATTAGGTGCGCTAAGTTCTCGAAGCGCACTTAATCAGTAAAATCAACTATTTCTTTAAAACTATTGTTATATATGATATAGAACTCTAGAACTATTGTAAAACAAACCGGAACTCTAAAGAAATAGTTAATTTAAATAGTTTTTTTGATTAGGTGCGCTAAGTTCTCGAAGCGCACTTAATCAGTAAAATCAACTATTTCTTTAAAACTATTGTTATATATGATATAGAACTCTAGAACTATTGTAAAACAAACCGGAACTCTAAAGAAATAGTTAATTTAAATAGTTTTTTTGATTAGGTGCGCTAAGTTCTCGAAGCGCACTTAATCAGTAAAATCAACTATTTCTTTAAAACTATTGTTATATATGATATAGAACTCTAGAACTATTGTAAAACAAACCGGAACTCTAAAGAAATAGTTAATTTAAATAGTTTTTTTGATTAGGTGCGCTAAGTTCTCGAAGCGCACTTAATCAGTAAAATCAACTATTTCTTTAAAACTATTGTTATATATGATATAGAACTCTAGAACTATTGTAAAACAAACCGGAACTCTAAAGAAATAGTTAATTTAAATAGTTTTTTTGATTAGGTGCGCTAAGTTCTCGAAGCGCACTTAATCAGTAAAATCAACTATTTCTTTAAAACTATTGTTATATATGATATAGAACTCTAGAACTATTGTAAAACAAACCGGAACTCTAAAGAAATAGTTAATTTAAATAGTTTTTTTGATTAGGTGCGCTAAGTTCTCGAAGCGCACTTAATCAGTAAAATCAACTATTTCTTTAAAACTATTGTTATATATGATATAGAACTCTAGAACTATTGTAAAACAAACCGGAACTCTAAAGAAATAGTTAATTTAAATAGTTTTTTTGATTAGGTGCGCTAAGTTCTCGAAGCGCACTTAATCAGTAAAATCAACTATTTCTTTAAAACTATTGTTATATATGATATAGAACTCTAGAACTATTGTAAAACAAACCGGAACTCTAAAGAAATAGTTAATTTAAATAGTTTTTTTGATTAGGTGCGCTAAGTTCTCGAAGCGCACTTAATCAGTAAAATCAACTATTTCTTTAAAACTATTGTTATATATGATATAGAACTCTAGAACTATTGTAAAACAAACCGGAACTCTAAAGAAATAGTTAATTTAAATAGTTTTTTTGATTAGGTGCGCTAAGTTCTCGAAGCGCACTTAATCAGTAAAATCAACTATTTCTTTAAAACTATTGTTATATATGATATAGAACTCTAGAACTATTGTAAAACAAACCGGAACTCTAAAGAAATAGTTAATTTAAATAGTTTTTTTGATTAGGTGCGCTAAGTTCTCGAAGCGCACTTAATCAGTAAAATCAACTATTTCTTTAAAACTATTGTTATATATGATATAGAACTCTAGAACTATTGTAAAACAAACCGGAACTCTAAAGAAATAGTTAATTTAAATAGTTTTTTTGATTAGGTGCGCTGCGAGAACTTAGCGCACCTTTTTTTGAAAGTCTGTTTTTTTGTATTTAATGACCGGAATTATTTAAAATTGTTGCATAGAGCTCTAGAACTTTTCAAGAGAGTATCAGAACTGTAAAAAAAATGTCGAATTTTTGAATATGGTGTGCCAAGTTCACACAAGACTTGGCGTACCATATTTAAAAATGTGACATTTTTTTAGAGTTCTGATACTCTCTTGAAAAGTTCTAGAGCTCTATGCAACAATTTTAAATAGTTCCGGTCAGTAAATACAAAAAAACAGAATTTCAAAAAAAGATGCGCTAAATTCTCGCAGCGCACCTAATCAAAAAAACTATTTTAATTAACTATTTCTTTAGAGTTCCGGTTTGTTTTACAATAGTTCTAGAGCTCTATGCAACAATTTTAAATAGTTCCGGTCAGTAAATACAAAAAAACAGAATTTCAAAAAAAGATGCGCTAAATTCTCGCAGCGCACCTAATCAAAAAAACTATTTTAATTAACTATTTCTTTAGAGTTCCGGTTTGTTTTACAATAGTTCTAGAGCTCTATGCAACAATTTTAAATAGTTCCGGTCAGTAAATACAAAAAAACAGAATTTCAAAAAAAGATGCGCTAAATTCTCGCAGCGCACCTAATCAAAAAAACTATTTTAATTAACTATTTCTTTAGAGTTCCGGTTTGTTTTACAATAGTTCTAGAGTTCTATATCATATATAACAATAGTTCTAAAGAAAAAGTTGATTTTACTGATTAGGTGCGCTGCGAGAACTTAGCGCACCTTTTCTTAAAAATCTATTTTTTTGTATTTAATTACCGGAACTATTTAAAATTGTTGCATAGAGCTCTGTCGGATCTGTCGGATGAAAACAAACAACATTTACATCACATACGAGATCGCGCTTACCAACATCTGTTGACCTCTGATGGCGTCGGGTGCGTAAGCTATTACCATCACACAAAGTGATATGCAATCGAGCACGTTGACCATCTCGTCTTCATCGTGGTAGCAGAAGTCTATTGCTTTCAAAGGCTTCTCTTCTTTCACCAATTCGCCTATATTGAGCGGATCTGGCGATGGAGTTTCCAAACTCAACAACAAATTGAACAAGCACGTGGATGGGACCTTAACAAATGGCATATACAATAAAGCGTATTAGAAAATACTTTGTATACATTCGTGTGTTGATCTAACGAAATCAATTATGTAGAATCGCGCTTTTGAATGATCTATCAAAGAAAGCGAACCTTGTGAGCCTCGCCGTGTACGCTCAGTTCATCCGTATCCAATATAGTGGATACACTGCCGAACATCTGAAGAATAAACGGTTTGCGGTTCATGAGATAAAACTGCTTGACAGCGTACTCGACAGTGGTTGTCACGAGTTTGTTCGTTTGGTGCGTCGAGTAGAGCTGCAGTAAAGTCGGCATGATCAGCAGGTAACCGTTCGTCGAAAAGATATTCTTGAAATTGTGCGCCGCGTTGATGTAGGTGGCCACGACGTAACGTAAAATACAGGAATCCTCGCTATGAATAATCAGGGCGCCATTCAGGACGTTCAGAAAGAGGTGGATATCGCCGGAATACGCGAAATTACCGGCCATTGCCTCGAACATTCGCGCGATCAATCTGACCCACATAAACTTGTGCATCACGTCCAGCCCGAGGAGCTCCTAAAATCAAGAGAAAAAAATGAATACGGAGAGAAAGGATTTGTTAAATTAACATAATATAACTAAACGTATTTAGGTTGAAGGAAATAGAATTTCCTTCTTATGAATCATATTCGGTCTTTAAGAGACAGGAATTCTGTTTCCTTCAAGTAAAACGGTCGTGCCAATGACATGTTAATTTAACGAAACTGTCTTTCCGTGAAGATAAACATTCGCAGGTATATCTCAGTGTTTGCAAGCTTAAAAACAATTAAAGAAATTGAAAATTGGAAAGTGAACTGCTGTATTCTTATCGTGTGTTCTTGTTGTGCAATACGGGATATTCACGATTTCAATTAAAACGCAACGTTAAATTCTTCCACTGTGAACAGTAACACGTGAAGAAAACTAAAACATTCAAATACATACTCTCCCAATCTCGCCACCTTTGTACAGATCCAAGTTCGCTTCTAGCGCTTTACGCGGGAACGACGGCAACTTCATGAGCTCCTCGTGAAGAAATACGACTCTCTGCACCACCATGTCGACATTTTTCAAAATCGCCCAAGTCAGCAGCACTTTTCCTATCTCGACGAACTTGTGCATTAGTTCCTGCTGCTGTAACAAGTTGAACGCGTCCTCCGGCTTCATGTGGACGAGCTCGATTTGCGGGAATTGCGATCTCTTGAAGAAATAGTAGTCTCTGACGTACGACGACGGATTGTGTATTTGATCTGTAAGTCAGCGAGAACAACTGTATTCTTAACAGAACTGCAGGATATTATATGAGAATAGAAATTAACAAAGAGAATGTGAAACCAACGCGTCTTGTAATCAACGAGGAAGTATTCGCGGTGTTTCGCTTCCTCGATGCCGAAAAAGTCCAAGGATTCCCTGAGTATCTGGCAGAACTGCGTGTCCTCTTGAACGGGGAACTGCGAGGGTATTTCCCCGGCGTCGGGATCTTGCGGGCCGTGAACGATAATTTTTTTCGCCGATGGGACATTTGCCGTGAGCAGAATCGACGCGTCGCATTGCTCCTTCCGCAGAATCTGCTTTAGATCTTTAAACATGATGCCGTGCACACTGTGTACCACCTATTAGACGAAAATCATCGTTAATAATATGGTAGCGTTGCCAAAGTATAGTCTATAAATCAAGTAGAAAGAAAAGACACGTGTATGTTACCATCCATAGAATGGACAATGCGGTTCCGATCAGCTTCTGACCACCTTCGTGCGGAGAACGCACGTAAAACATCACATAGCCAATGATATAGTTGTACAACGCGAACGCAGCCTGCTGCGGTAACTTCGGTACAAATCTAATAAGATGTCGCAGAATTTTAAACATTAACTCTTGCTGGTCTCTCGTGAGGCGCTCCAACACGTATCGGAGAAACAAGGCGCTGTCCTCCACCAGGCAGCTCCAAATGACCTGACATAAAATACAGAAGAATAAGTAAGAATTCTACAATAATAATATAATATATATGTAAGAATATAATTTATAAATTTAATTAATTTAACCCCAGAACCTTAAATATATCAGAAAGTTACGTAGATCCTAAACATGGATAAATTTTATTCAACGTATTTTCATTTGCTTATAACTTTCAAAAAAATGATTAAATGAATTCAATCCTTTTTTTAAATCGGTGTAGAAAACATGTGAATCTATTAATATTTTTGCGATTCAATAAAGTTGAGAAAAGTTATAATAAAAAAACAAGATACATGTTTTTAAGAACGGTAACGTTTAAAAAGTTGTCTGAGTAAATTTTAACCATGTTTAGTGTTCTATAGAGGGTTAATTAAAAATTTAGAAGTCATATTAATATCAAATGCAAATTTTATTATTAAATTTGTTAAATTTACTAAAGTTTATTTGTTAAGTAATGTAATTTGTTAATTTTGTTAAAAATAATTGAATTAATTATTTGGTTGATATACCTGGTATGCCACTTCATATACCGCATTTCCATCGTCGGAGACTGCCGGGTCGTCCAGGAGATTAATAATTTGAACGATCGCCGAGCATAATGAAGAGGGGAACAACGAGAGAGCCGATTGACCATGGTGCGTCATGTTCCTTGTTACTGTCTCGCCTGCGTCTTCGTCTCCCACATTTCCTGCATGAAGTAAAAAATTACTGAGCACGAACGATGATAGAGAAGGTAAGCTTCTGTACCTTCGTCATGATCGTCTCCTACTGGACTGGGCTCATAGGCAGCTTGGACGGTGATCGGTATCGTTGTAATCAGAAAATTTTCCCTCTCCTCCCGCTTCTTATCGTCCTGTGCCTGAAGAGCTTTTTTGATCAGTTCGGTCTGTTGCTTCTTGCGCGTTTTCGTCGCGGTCACTAAGGATCTCTAAACCAAATAGCAGACATTACAAGTGATTCATTGATCTTGGAAATTATCAGATTGTGTAATAAGTAATTTCGGATTGTTCAGCAATAATGAAACGATTACATTTTCATGTCGTTGTAATTTTATAAGAATAATGTATACCAAGTGTGTGTGTATGACAGGAGATTAGATCGAAACATATCTTTTGTTTCATAAAATTATAACGACACAAAAATATAATTTTTGG
>NW_022639474.1:2104570-2139441 GCF_010583005.1 Odontomachus brunneus
TATAAGAATAATGTATACCAAGTGTGTGTGTATGACAGGAGATTAGATCGAAACATATCTTTTGTTTCATAAAATTATAACGACACAAAAATATAATTTTTGGGGAGAAACAGGGAGAGACAAGGAGAGACAGGGAGAGACAGGGAGAGACAAGGAGAGACAAGAAGAAACAGGGAGAGACAAGGAGAGACAGGGAGAGACAGGGAGAGACAGGGAGAGACAAAAAGAAACATATCTCTTCTGTATTTTTTTTCATGACCTAACCAACGCAATGACAGCTATTTGCCTGGTAATTTGACAGGCGCAAACGACACGAAGTAAGCAAAAATTACTTATTACACTCAATATAATACACTGAATAGAATCATAAATGACGAAGCCGACACGATTGACTTACATGACGTTCCTGATTGATAGTGACCTCTTCCACCTTGGTCTTCACTTGCGGCATCCAGGGTGGATCGACCACCGGCAAGGATTCTATTCCAATTTTCGGCGACGGCAATGTGAACTCTATCCCCGGCGGAGGCACTTTGAACGTCAGATGAGCTGCTTCCTCCATTCGTGGCCACACCTGGTATCGCAATTTCCACAGGACTTGAAACCGCAGAATGGCATTGATGCGGACGCTGGTGCTGGTGTGCTGAAGGCCCTTGTGCATCAATTCGCTGGCCTGGTTCGGCGCTCGCACAGCCGACACGATGAAGAGTGCCGCGGCTGACGCGGCGACTTCCTGGTTGGACTCCAATAAAAGCTCCCATGCGGCCGGCAAAACATCCACAAACAAATCTTCCGTCATGACAACCGCCCCCTTGATCAAAGTAGCCAGAGGTACGTGAAAGGCGTCTTTCACTTGAGTCTTTATGTACTTCAGGATCGGCGGCGGCTCTTTATCCTCTTCGACATCGTGCTTTGCTGCGCTTTTCCTCGAGAATTCCTTGCCTCTCTCAGAGTCCTGTTCCGCGAGATCCTTTGATGAATCTCTTTGAGTTAATCGACCAGAGCCATCCATATTTTTCTCTATCCTGCATACAAATGTTAAACTAGCATATTGGATATAACTTAAAAGCTCTTTATAAGCTCTTTATAGGATCAGAATTTTTTGGTTGCAACGATACAACTCTATGAAAACATTTAAGCATCTTAATAACACCAACTCAATCGACTACCTTATTAGCGATATCATTGTAAACCAGGCATTTATACATCTCCGAATAGTATTAATCGTATATTAATTTATTTATTAATAGAGGAATTCTTATTTTCGACTATGAAATACTCCAATCGAATATGCATATAAATAAAATTCCGAATTACTTGTATTTGCGTCCCACGCTATCTTTCCGCCTGACAGGCGAAACCTGCGTGCTGGTTTGGTCGGACACTTTGCGGCTACGTTTGTCTTTTTTACCATCCTCCTTCTTATCAGTGTCAACGTCCAACAGTCCCGTGCCGTTTAATACACCAAACTTCTCGCCATAGATCTTCCTTACGGACTTGACTAATCTGCTACTAGCGCGCATCTGTCGCCGATGACAGAAGGGATGGCAGAAATTCTGATGGGAACAGTAAAAATTGAAGGAGTTGACGAGCTGCACCAGAACCTTCATCCATGGGAAATTCTTGTTGGTCTCGTCAGTCTCGTTGCTGTCACTCGGACTCTCCGGTGGCTGGTCGTCGCTGAGAATACCGGGCGACTCCTCGCCGCTAACCTCACCACCGTAACCAGGTTCGGACGTGTCGCTTCTGTCAGAGAGCGAGCTTACTTTTCTCTTGGACTGAATTGAATCCGCGCGTTTTACCGCGACTGTGGACGAAAGCGTGCTATTCATTTACATTGCTATGCACGTTAGCGATGTTAAGAATACATAATAATAATAATACCTTCATTGCGATTAACAACTAACAATGATAAACAGCTATAAGTAAGATCCGTAACACCAATAAATTCACGAGCCACAACATTAAAAATGATAATTATTCACTGTGATTTACACAGCTCTCTCGCTTACACGCCTCGCTTTCTATGTCCTTGCCCTCCTTGGTATTGCGACGAAGTTTAAGACTCCTCTTTTTAAACGAGCCAGTTCCAGCGGTACTGCGACGGAGGAGGAACGGTCTGCCTTGAGGCGCCTGCACTCGCTTCGCCTTCTCTTTCTCGATGTTCTGAGTCTCCTCCCCTTGTATCGTAACCGTCGATTTACTGCTCCCCTCTGATTCGTAATCAGGTTCAAAAACGACAAAACTGATTTTACGATCCGCTGTGGAATTAATTTATCCTTTTATCCACACATTATGACACAATCAACTCGAAAGCGGAATGCGATTTCATTCGGGTCAACGTACACGGAAATAGTTTGCATTGGGTTCTCCGTTAATACGGTTACGAGCTTTGCGCATAAGCGTGTGCATTTTCTCGTACTAACCGGCTTCGCGATCGCCGACTATAGACTGTAGACTCTGCGCGGACGTCTGCGAATGACCCATAGACGACAAAGCCAAGCTCCACCGTCGATTCGCTTCTCGACTGTAGTGTAGCGACATTCTTTCCCATGGCGGCGGACGTTCCTTCGTCAGCAATTTGCTCGATTTCGGCAAAGTTTGATAAGTCTCCCTCAGAAACGCCGTCACTTCCAACAGCAAAACGCAGGCAACGAGTCGCAACGCGAAAGGGCACTGAGATCCGTAACTATTTATACTAGCTGCAAGTTATCACTTCTTAATATTCGAATTGCAATTCTCATTCAACTCCATTCATGATACTGGGATCTCCTCCGATATTGACTCAATCAGAAAATTCGGTTCGATTTTTTAGATAAATTTGTTTTATTGCGTTCAAACGAAATAGGGTTGCGAGTAATTAATTACTTGTTTAATTAATAATTCTGTTTAATTGACGAATAATATGAGCCAATAATTTGGAGACCGTTTAATCAATTGATTTCAACTGAATTGATTGAATTCAATTGAAGTATTTGTTGTAAAACATAGTCGATTTTCTGTTGAAGAAAGTAGAAAATCGAACTGAGCTTTTCGACTGACCCAACATACTGACGTGGGAGTTTTACCATCGTCCAGAAAATCTTCCTCTTCGTCCTCCAGAACCAAGTCTCTCTGTTTACCCTCGTCGGACACTATACTCGTGACCTGCTCCATATTTTGCTTATCCTCAGCTAAGAACTCTTCTAATCGCGTACCTATAGCCTATTTCGATCACAACTTCATATGTAATATTTCTCAAAATTTCCTGTCGAATGTTAAAAAATGTACCGTCGCGTAACAAGTGAAATTACCTCCGCCCACTGATAAAACAGCTTGCCCGCGGTGCGTTGCAGCACGTGAATGCGCCTAAGTGCGCTCGGGGCGTTTCGATTGTTTATAGGCATCGACGGCCGAAACATGGGAAAGTTGTGCTTCATCCACGCCGGCCAGTGGCCTTTGTTACATTGATGCACCAAGTGCGCGCATTCCAGTATCAGACAAGCGCGAGATACCACTGGCGCATATGGCTGCAATCGCACAATTCTGTTAATGCCAAATTCTGTCGCGCTATGCGAAAGTATAGAGTAATCTGCCGAAATATCGGACTAGTCATTACAAGATCTAAGAGCGACGCCATTAGGTGAGGATCGGGAACGGAGCCGGGTTGGCAGGTCTCCAGCAGGAAAGAGAACCGCAACATTCCTTCGAACACCGCGTTGCGAGGTATTAACCTTCTTTCCTTCAGGACAACAAACTCGGATTCTCTGCAGGCCTCGCCGAGCTCCGTGGAGTTTCTCCGACTGAAATCTAGTTAGAAGTAATAAATGCATACATTTATATCGTCATGCTGAATGGACATTATTTCATTTGGAGGATGCTCGTTGAAGCATACGTGTGAAAAAGGAAAAGTCTAGAACTATTAACTATAATATTACAAGGGTTGGAAAGTAACTCGTTACTTGTAACGAAGTTACAATTACAGTTACATTTTTTCAGTAACTGTAACTTAACTTAGTTACTTTTTTCCACCTGTAACTGTAACTTAACTTAGTTACTTATTTTTATTAACTTGTAACTTTTTTAACAGTTACTTTAATAGTTACTTGAGGAACGTAAAGTAAAATTAAAATTATATGATAATCGTATATTAATTTAATAAATTTATTAACGTATTTATAAAGTATGTGATTAAATTTTTTATCTCTCTACAAGACTATCATTAAATTTTTATTATATTAAGTACATATTTGAAATTTGTTAAATGGATAGACTAATTAATGTGATAGATATTAATTATAAAATTCAATTGTTACATTTTAGTAAAACTTAAAATGTAAGATTTTTGTATTTACAATACTAATTTACAATCATTTAAAA
Organism: Odontomachus brunneus; assembly: GCF_010583005.1. NCBI lineage: Eukaryota > Metazoa > Arthropoda > Insecta > Hymenoptera > Formicidae > Odontomachus > Odontomachus brunneus. Next base: position 2,108,930 of record NW_022639474.1, read on the forward strand.
AAAGTAACTTAAAAATAACGACTCGTTACTTTTTGAGTAACTGTAACTGTAACGAGTTACTTTTAAAAAGTAACTTTCCCAACCCTGAATATTACTGTATAAAACATATTATATACTATAAAACGAGCGATGTAACGATTAATTTATATATATGACGAAAATATTAATCCAATCTTACAGTTTCCAGGCGCTTCCTCCAAGCTTTCTTTCTTCTTGCTTTTTCCGAATCCGATCTTATTCAGCTGATCCTCCATCCGACGTTTCGCCTTCTGCAGAGTTAAGCCAACCCTGGAGGAAATTCACGCACGTCTCAGTATAGTTCACCATTATTTCTCGAGAAAAAACACAATAGTTTTCTTACAATAAATCAATACTTTTATAATGGAATCATTTTCTCATGGTGAAATAATCTTCTTATTAGTAAAATAAATGTCTCAGACGTAATGCCGAGTGAGCGCTTTGTATCCAATATCTTACCCACGTCCCGTTCGCGATGTGCTGCGATGGGGACCGTAATGGAAGCTGGGTTGCCTAACAAAGCTACCGTCTGTGGGTGACTCGCTACTTTCATGGCTATCGGTAGAATCGGTTCGACTGTACTCCTTCCGGAACCAATTAACTAAAACCGATCAGAACGATTCGTTATAATGGTTCACAGTACGCGGTTAATGATACGTGCAATTCACGACGCTCACCGATACCGCCGATCTGAAATCGCGTCGACTTCCGCATTTTTCCGGGACCCAGGGAAGGCTCGCCAACACCGAGATTGCGCTCGCTCTGCCTGGGTGTCAACACATGATGCTTCTTACGCAAATTGCCCAACGGGCTTTGACTAATCTTCTCCTCGCTCAGCTGCGTCTCGAGAAGGCTCTGCAAATTCGACCCGGCCTACCCGACTCGATTTTAATGCTGATACGGAATTATGTAAAACAACGATTGTATAATTGCTAGAATCATAGTCGTTATATTTACAGCGCAAGTGGACGACGTGCTCCTCTTTTTAAAGAGGAATTTCCGTGTGCCCCTATCGTCAACGGTATAACATGTATCTCCCCCGATATCCGCGTGTTCCTCTAAATCCGACTGATGTATATGCCTATGATGGAATGAATCGTCATATAAAAATGTATGCAATACGTTAATAATATTCGCTATTTTATAAATTACGAATAAAGACAAATAGACAAAGATACTAAATATACAAAGAATGCACTTTGCGCACTTATGCTAATCACGTAAGCAGACAAAATATGCCGAAATATATCTCTATCTGAGAAATTACTTCTCTGATCCCAAGCAAATTAGTTAAAAATTTATTTTGACGCGCCAAGCGTGTTCACGCTTCTCAATTCATCTACGAACCTTATGACACGCGTCGTTTGCACGTTGCTGTTGCAACGTTTATTCGGTCGATCCGCGGAATCCAAGATGCCGCTGAGGCTGACGCGTCGGAAAATGCCGCCGTGCGCCTCCTTGACGTACGTCATCAACTGTCGCACGTCGCAATACAAGTTAATGTTCTCCTGTGCCTTCAGTTGCTTCGCGGAATCGACCAGGCGGGTGACCAGCACCTTGAAGACGCATGCTATGATTTGCCCTTCGATACCGCGCGCCCCATAACCGCCGGCGTTGTAGGACGTCGCGACGCCGCTCGCCGTCGCACCGGTGCCCCCGCCAGTTCCACCTGAGGTACCCCCAACTGCCCCACTGGCTCCAGAACCCATCATGCCGGCACCGAAATTCGTCGCGTATCCACTTTGGGAGGCCACGTCCGGAGACTTGCTGGACACTCGTTTCTGATCTGCAGGAAAATCGAGGAAGGTCGATGAAAGATTAATATAGAAAAGAGAGAAATTTAAAAGAATTAAAAAGAAGCTTTTTTTATATATATATATATATATATATATATATATATATATATATATATATATATACTACTATAAATAAAAAAATTCCCGCTTTATCTTAATATTACGATTATCCCTGAATTAATGTTACGGAACGTGAGTCTTCAATAAATGATAAAATATCTACGATTAATTAGAATTTCATTTTTAATGTACTCACTGAGTGGCGATAACAGCGAGCTCGGATCGACGCAGTACCCGACATACGAGTGAAAGAAGTCTAAGATTTCTGCTAACGGTTGCTCTCTCATCATTGTTTTTAAGAACCTCGAGAATTGACGGGAACTCGCTCGATGCAGTTTGGTCAGGATTGTTTGGCCCTGAGAGCGACAGATATCGGCTTGAGGCCCACGTACTCCTTCCAAGCAACCGTATGGACAGCCTAAGTGCTTCAACACTCTAATCACGCAATGCATAAGAAGACTGTGAGCATTTGATTTGCTCCCTCCATTCGGATCGTGCCTGTATTCTTGTTGAGTCAATCCTGTTGGCGAATCATGTTTCTTTCCCGTTTCTGATTTATCGATTCCTGTACCTGACCCTGTGCAAAAAATCAAATAGACTCTTAATTACGTATGTCAAGTAGGCGTTTTCTTCATTTTTCACAAATAATAGCTGATCAATAAACAATTTAGTTTGACATGCCACAGTAAAAAGGTTGAAACAAAAATAATTACTTAAAAATAAATATTTAAGAACTATTTCCTTCCTAAAATTATTTGTTACAGTTATATTTAAAAAAGTTAATGTCATTACTAAGTAGTAACAGATAAAAAACAACTTCTAACTTTCGCAGCATTATATAAAAGTTCCAAATATATATATTGAAAGCTTATTGTTACCATTACCATGTTATTATCATATCAATATGGGTATTCAAGAAGTAATGAATTATTATAAAAGATACTGAATTAGTACTATTTTAACTAAGTTTTGGAAATCTTTTTTTTTAACAGATTGATGTTACTCCTCTCATGTATACATGTATTTTACATTTACAGATGATTTATATAAATACATTTTAAACATTTCTTTGTGGAATTACTAGCTAAGAGGCGCGCGCCCCCCTGTGTTTGTTTTAATATCCTAAAATATTACATTGTATTTCATTTAAAATATAAGATTAATTGAAATGAAAAAAAATCACACACACACACACATATATACACACAATGTAAATAATCTAGTTTATTTACCTGCGTTACTGCCCGTAGCTTCTTCCCGGAGACAGTGCTTCATGACCCCCATGTCCATCAACAATTCCACCAGGTTCAGGATAATCTCGCAAACTCGCGGCGTACAACAGGCATTATCCCGCAAAGCGACGGAGTGTATCGCCTAGACAGTGAAGAATACGAATGATCAAAGCGACGTATGTGTCAAATTAGGGAAGTACGATTGCAATTGATAATCACCTTTAGGACAACCTGAAGATCAACGTCACCTTCCTTCGTGACGTAACACGCGGAGCCCGGAGCTTCTGGCACTTCGTCGCTCATGTAAGTAATATTAGAGTCCGTCTGTGATCTTGTGAGACTAGGTTTCCTCTCGGAGCACAGACGACCTCCTTGCGCACTGATAGCGTCCAATTGACTCTCGATGGATCCCTGAAGGAACAATGTGTATTTAAAGCGATGAAGCTATTCAAACGCACGGAGAATTGCGTGTCCCTTACTTGGCGCTTCATGTAATCGGGCGATGGAGTTGGCGTGTGTTCCGTGACGGTGATGATAGGGTTCTGCGCAGTACAGGACTGGCTATAAAACGGACTCTGCTTCCTCTCGATGCGGGTGTCGCCGATATACCTACAAAGCAGCGTAGATCAGAAGCCCAATTCGACAGGACGTCTTCTCGAATGTCCTCATGCCACTTGCCAATGTGAGCCCTAATCAAGCACTACGTTCTCATCTCTATGATCTCGATCTACGATCGTGCGCCTGTCATTCCGTTGACACATGCTCGATGATTTTTAACGACTTTTCGTATCAACGTTGCCCAATATATCGACGATCACGAGTTTCTCAACGAATTAACAATTAACACACACACACTCCAAATCCAAGTATGTTATTTTGGCTGAATCCTTTTTTACACGTTCCTCACCATTCTAAATCACGTCACGTAATATGTTTAAAAGTATTAAATTATAATTTACATATCTTAAACGTGTGAATAACATGATTTAAAATTGCAGACAATGTATAAAAAGAGCTTCGGGCAAATTATACGCTTATACACGTTTAAAAATAATACACTTGTACTTGCAGTGTAATCGTGGACAATTTTAAATAAAAAAACGATAGATATTTTTAAGAAATTTTAAACGGATGAAGAAGTTCGAGTTGATCGTGGGAAAATTGATTGGACATCGAAATTTGTATTCGTGTAAATATTTTCATTCGAATAATAAATAATAATTTTGATAATGTTTACATCGAAGGTGTATCCTTGAATGTTATCATAAATAACTATTTGTTTCTTCATTTTATATATCATTATATACTTGCGGATGCGTGTTAAAAATTGAAAAATATTACTTTGTTTGAGTAAGTTGAAAATAAAATAGACGTTTTTATATGTCGGGAAACAAGGGATAAGTCTATCTTAACGGTGTCACAAAGATTACAAGGGTATTGGCAATTAACGGCAATTAATGGAACCACGACTTTACCAAAGGGCAACGTCTTCTTTGACTTCTTACTTATCGTAAAAAAACATGCATAAATATATAAAATACGGTGATGATTCTATAATGTACGAAAATTTTTTCTCATTTATATATTCAAAGAAACCGTGATGGTATATAAAGCAATAGACTACAAAAGCAACACAAGAGAATACGTATTTATCTTAATCGTGGATCTTAATTATACATGGTGCGTGATATAATATATATAATCAAACGTTATGTATAATACATAGATTTAAGTATCATAAAAAGACATAACTGAGGATGAAAGTCAGGCGAAGAATCGTTGATTTCGATGAATCTTAATCGGCAAGTCGTTAAGTGGCATTATTTAGGGAACAACGATTAGTTATAATTTCAAATTTGGTTTTGCTCGTTGACTGTGATACGGTGGGGTACACAACGCAAATACTAAAGAATCACAATTAACATCTGTATATAAAGTGTCGTTGTTAAATACGGCTAAATATATTGACTGCAGGATAATTTTATATACAATAAAAAATAAAGAGGGCTCAAATTATACGTTGTTTAATACATAACAGGAACAACAGTGGTTCACTCAAAAAGATATAATTTTATTTTTAGCGAAAATTCTCATATATAGAGTCTCAAAAAAAACTTTCTTCTAAAACTAACAAGAAAATATTTCAACACTCAAAAGAAAGACTTTAGTTGCAAGATGCTATTTCTTATAATCCTACATTCTAAGCAGAAAGTTTTACTGAAAGAATATTCCTTTTCTAATAAAATGAACTGTGAATCGAAAATCTATTAAGCATTATTTTAATTTTTTCCTTTTGAATCAAGAAGAATATATTTACTTCAAGCAGAATGTCTTCTTATCAGAAATATGGTTAACAGAGATTTTTATTGAGAACAAGTTTTACTTGTAGAGAACGTGTAGACGAAAGACGAAATTTCTCCAATTTCAAGAATATTGTGGTTAGAAACAACTTTTTGATATTTGAAAACAATTTCCCGAGAAAATCAAGTTGTAGTCTGCATTTGGGTTAATTAATCGTGTCGTTAAAATACACACTGCAGGCTACGAAGAATCAACGAAGAAAGCTCCGTGCAACAAATGCCACGCCGTTGCAGTAACTCCTTGCCTATACCGAAAACGTTAGAATATTTCCTTCTTTATTTTAGAAGAATACTTTTGAGGCCATATATAAAAGGATTTCGCTAAAGATAAGATTACATTTTTCTGAGAGTTGTCAAGAAAAGAGAGAGAAAATATAGTAGAAATTGACTGTTGTGTACGAAACACGAAGTGGGTTAGTGATGTGCCTTCGATTTTTGCCGACGTGCCGATGCGACTGGATTTCAGTATATTTCAAGGGGTAAATGTGCGCCCTACCGGAAGCAGGAAGCTCGTAAAAGAAGCGTGTGAACCGAGCTGCAGTACGGAATTTCCTCCGAGTGACGTTGATGACTTACCCTCCCGCGGTCAGCTCGTTAATCAAGCAGCTGAGTACGAGTTCGGGGTGAAAGGGCGAACGAGAGAGAGAAAAGAGACACACACAGAGAAAGACCATTACGCATAAGTATTACGATAGGCTTATCAATATTTAAGCGCTGGATTAATTGTCGGAAACGCGTTGAGCCACATTCTCGCACCATATATTAGGCCATATATTTTCGCAAAGTGACAAATTCTTTTTCGATTAAAATATAACACGTCACGTTAATGAAGATCGCTGTCTCAATAAGGAGATATAGGACTGCATTTGTGTGTATCGTATCTTGAGAAAGTTGTATTAGAAATTTTCGGAATATATTGCAAATTATAGAATAAAACTTATCCACCCAATTTATGGTCGAAAACATCGTTCAAGATTATCAGTGTTGGGTGAAGAGATAGTCACGGTTTGTAGAAAAGAAAAATAAAAAAAGGAGACATCTTTTCTAACTCTAATAGACACCAATCCAATGCGATTTTGAAGTTTTGTGCGGCGAATTTGAGATGTAATTGCTGTCGTGACTGAAAACGCATTTGTTGTGTAATATCTACATATAAGAAATGCTGGATTAAACAAATTTCTGGTGAAATGTACCAGAAAATTTCGATTGAAATTACTGGGATTCTGTTCAAGTCAATCGGAAATCTCGTTAACTTGGCCGGAATCCTGGTAACCGGAATTTCTGTTTGTTCATATTTTACCGGAAATTTGGATAATTCAGCTAAACTTTTCTTTTCCGTGTCAAATCATTACAATGTCATTACAATCAAGATATATAAGTTATTCTAATTGCGCTACCCAACATTGATTCTCGTCTATGTCGGTAAGGAAACTTCTTGCTCTAATGAAACGCTCGTCTCTTATTGCATACAGCCTAAGCACAACTACGTCCCTCGTCGCTATAGTTGTTATTAGTTGAAGAAATAGAGATGCGTATTATTGTATAACTTCTTAGACTAGCCTACGTAGAAGCGTTCGCGAATAAATACGCTCCGTACTTCCGAGCTTGCCGACAGTCGAGGTCAAGCGAAACTATACGGGTATTCTCGCTTGCGGCGAAGTAAAATAGCGATGTAAGTTACGAGGAGGTAACTTTAAAGTAAAGATAAATCACCGTGAAGAAAGGCGCGATTTTACGTGCGAACGAGACAGATCGCAATTCAAAGAGAGAAAAAAAATTGTACGAGGTAGAAGTTGCTACAGCTTTCTTTCGCGCTAATTCAACAGCGCCTACCTTAAGCTTGGCATACTTTTCCCTTTGATCAGATTTGTAGGATGCTTCATGTAATCGACATCCTTCGCTTCGAAGGTTTTCGAGCACGTCGAAGTTTGTTGCGTCAGATGGTCGTCCCCAGTATCGAGACTTCTATGACACTCCTGAAATTGGATAATTTAAATAAATTTATAATGTTATATGACAACTTATTTTTCTTTGTAATACAATTACTAAAAGGATGAAATTGTAAGTGACTCGTTATTATAAAAATTTAAGTAACTAATAAATCTGATTAATATAAATTAACAAGCACGCCAATTGATATTTCGTCTAATATATAATTTGCAACTTACTTGAAAATATTTGTCAGTTTTTACGTAAAGATTTTAAAGATTTTAAATTATATTATAAATTACAAACTAACGTTGCAATTTCGTTATAAAATAAGAATATTCTGTCAACTACACCGAGAAAAAAATACTTGAAACTTTATTTGTGAGATATACAGTTTATTTACAAAAATAAATTTTATTTCACAGAAATAAACTTTATATCCTGCAAATAAATTCTCAAGTATTTTTTTTCAGTTGTTATTTTAACCAAGCAGTCAAGTTATCTGATCATTTACCTGCTCGAACAACATCTTAGGTTCATCCTGGCCAATCTTCTCAAGTGCCTTCTCCGACTTCGAGAGCAGCTTCGTCTCCACGAAAGCCTTGAGGTCGGCCATCTTCATACGTTTCTTCGTTTTCTCGCTGGCGCGTCTTGTATGACTAGATTCAACGTCTTGACCTTTAAATGTAATGTATGGTGATTTTGAAAATGTGTTCAAATTTACACAGAAGAAGAGAGAGAGTTGCTAGACAGTAAATATCGGGTATGAGTGCGTACCCGCCACCACTGAGACGTCACGCGTTTCGGGAATCTCTATGAAGTCCTTCAGCACATCTTTTTTCTTACTTTCGGGACTCTGGTAAATGGAGACCTCGATTTTCGGTATAGGCAAGGAGTTACTGCGACGGCGTGGCATTTGTTGCACGGAGCTTTCTTCGTTGATTCTTCGTAGCCTGCAGTGTGTATTTTAACGACACGACTAATTAATCCAAATGCAGACTACAACTTGATCTTCTCGGGAAACCGTTTCCAAATATCAAAAAGTTGTTTCAATACAACAAAATTTGACGAAAAAATCAATGAATAAGAAAGGCACCTTCTTCTCGGGAAACCGTTTCCAAATATCAAAAAGTTGTTTCAATACAACAAAATTTGACGAAAAAATCAATGAATAAGAAAGGCACCTTCTTCTCGGGAAACCGTTTCCAAATATCAAAAAGTTGTTTCAATACAACAAAATCTGACGAAAAAATCAATAAATAAGAAAGATACCTTATAATATTTGCATAAACTGCGATTGCGTTACTTCCTATTACGATACGCTGTTACCTCCGATCATTTAAAATAACTGACCGATAGTATAGAAACTGAAGAGCCCAGAAGACACCTTCTTCCTGCCATTGGGACACGAACAGGCATCTCAGAGTGGCTACATCCAGGAAGGTTGCGGCACGAACGTCCAAATCGACAGTCGAAGAACCCGTGGTTTGCTCTGTCGTGATTGCGTCACTAGGTGCGCTTTGACGTTGGGTTGAGAAACTTCCACGTGCCTTCGGAGCCTCCTGTGCTTCTTTTTCCGCCTTGGATGTTTTATCATCCTTCTCTTTATCCATACTTCTAATCAAAAATATCATTATCTTTCTACACTTCAATAAATCACGTAAACTCGTGTTCTATTCTCTAAATATAGTAAAACAGAGTTATAAAAAACTACCTTCGTTACGTTACACAGAGAGAATATTATAGTTTTCTTTTTTGACATGAAATCGTTTCAATTTTACTATGCTTTTTGTTAGTTTAAGATTGTTAGTAAGGTCTATCTTGCTGAGGGACGGTAAATTTCGCTAGAAACATAGCAAGTGTTTGAACAGCAAGTGTTTGAACATTTCAGCTCTTAAAGTACAAATAGCACATATGAAATGAAAGGATAGTGAATTATTGCAGAATGTCAATTTATTTCTCGATTACAAAGTCCTACAGTAATTGTTACTGTAAAATTCTCTCCGTGTAAGGCATTTCAGGTGTAATCTAGCTCTAACTGGACAACTAACAAACGCCGTAACATTTAATATAAAGAATATAAAGAATATATGGCATAAGATGGCGAAACATGTAGCCAACCCGGTTTTCATAGTTTTGCCGTGGTACTGCTTGCACGTGTCAAACCCGGAGATCGCCGTGACCTGCTCTATCATCACCGTGGATTTCGAGGAGCTGGTAGTCCTGCCCATCGCGACGTGGAAGATGCTAGCCTCAGCCTGCGATAGCCACAAAAATATTATTTGCTCCGTGATCAATCGCGAGATATTACCTCATGTAACTCACTGCGAATATAGTGGAAACTTTTTTTACCCCGTCAATCATTTTCTCCGACTCGCTTAAGGAGGGTAATCTGAATATTACCTGGTGAAATGTAAAATGCGTCGGGTGAGATTAGCGATTGATATTCGCCGCAATCATAAACTTACCACATGCTCGTCCTCGGCGCCGGAGCTCTCCTCGGGTATCGTTTCTGGGAATACAGTGTCTTTCGGCGATGACAACCAAGTACTCTGTTGCTAATAACGTATATGAAAAATTACTCTTCATTTCATAAGAATGCAAAAATTTTGTTATATTTAACTGTAAACTTACATCATCATCGATTATTTTCGAAGATGGCGGAGCAGCCTGATCCGAATACGCACTGATCGACTGGCTGGGTGGACTTTCGACATCTATATAACGTTTTATAAAAAGAAACACGATGTAAGAAAATTAAGAAGTATGCATTACTATAAATTTACTCTTTGATTTAATGATAAGAGCGAATGATCCTTCTCCAAAGAGATTTCGCAAAAAAATGTCACAAGATCATTGAGTTTCGGAGAATCTGGATGTTATAAATAGGTATGTAAAAAATCGAAAATTGCTTTAAATTAAAACTGTTCGGAGGAGATCGCGTAAATCTCGAGCAATTTCGAAAAGAGATTATGTCAAAGAAATGACACGAGAAGTTTCGAAAAATCTGAATTTTTAAAATAAGAATGGAAGAAATCGAAAATTGCTTTGAATTGAAACCGTGTAAATCAAATTACACTCACTTCCTCCAACGAAAACATCATCCGACAGTATATGATGCTTATACGCTGACTTGAAAGACCGGCTCCAATAAAGACGCGGCTTGGCGCGACAATGCGTGGTAAAGCAAGACGCCTCCGGATGTCGGCATTCGTACATAGCGGACCATATCTTCAAGCCGTTCTCCAACCGTAAGTTCGACCTGAAGTCGATGTCTTTCAAGTGATTGCACAAAGGCGCAAACAGGTAGACGAAGAGCTGAAATAGCGAAGGGAACCATTATCTTAAGTATTTCTATTCTATTAGATGCGAAGAAGTGAAATAACTTACAGTCAAGGTGGGTATCGGAAATAAGTAGTGAAAGGGGTTTGCCGGGTCCACGTCGTTCTCGGCGCATTCCTCGGCCGAATCCAGGAGTATCCAGTGAAGAATATAAAGAAGAGTCGTTTCCATCGCACCGAGGCTCTGAAAATCCTTCCTGAAAGATTAACACCGGTGATACTCGCGTAAAGATTGGAGAAAGTAAACTAATATATTGCAGGGATTTAATGTAGCTCACTTATTGTGCAGGACACTGGACGCAGCATGAAGGACGTAGGGAAGAGCGGCTTGTATCAGACGCCAACGTGGTACATTGCTCAAAATCTCGCTCAGAGAGGGCGTAAGATCGTTGTGAAGGTTCTGCACTAAGACCTTTTCCAGACACTATAAAAGAAAAAAAGAAATCTTTCAAAGGAAGTCACTTGTTGGTGTCATCAATAATATCGATTGCAACTTAATCGAAATAATTAATTTAGAATATATCGATCTTGAAACAAAAGTAATATTAATTACAATAATAAATAAGAACCAAAGTTGCCGATGTTATGAGCCACAGAAAAAATTTATTTAATTCACATGAAATACGTTTCGACCATTTGATGTGGTCCTCTTTAGTTTAAGTCACCGGCAACTTTGACTCTTTACGTCCTTATTTATTATTGTAATTTGTATTATTTCTTGTTAAGTCGCGTATATTATTAATTTGATTAATTGTTAAAAGTAATATCAATCTGTAACCTAACAAAATTAAAATACCATATCTATGCCTATAATAAAAAAATGCTACAAACGGAAATTTTAAAAACAATATAGTATTTTAGTTTATTAAGTTTTATAAAAACATATAGTTGCTTGTTTATTTTTAGAAAACATATATACTGACCGTACACGCTTCCTTCATTTCCTGTGTAAGCGTTTCAAGAATAATATTAAAAAGTCAAAAGTTATTTTCACAGCAAATCAACAATAAATCCTTGTAAATGGCTACAGACAAAGCTAAGTGAAATATATGTACGTACATATAATATAATGAACTCGATAAATAATGAATTACGTAACCAATAGTAAAAGCAAAAGTGTGAAATATTAATATCACATAGTTAAATCTGCATTTATCTATATTGCATTGTAATTTCACTTAAAAATGTTCTGGAAAAAATATTTTTTCTTAGATCAAAATTTTTTCTTTACTGTAATAAAATTTAGTTATCTCATATTGTGCAATAAAACATTCAAGTAGTTGCAATAATTTTGCAATAGAAAATCAAACGTACATAATATTTTTATAAAAATATATAGTAACGTTAGTCATAATTTCTGTATGGTCCAAAGTTATAAAAAATTTTTTTGTAATTTTTACTGTAATATTTTCTCCATGCACAAATTTAATATTTCGCAAACAACAATATAATGTAGATAATACATGATAGTACAAACATTATTAAAAGCAAAGGCGTTCATGGTGATTGTGAATACCGATAAAAGTAATATCGTTGCCTGAAGAACACGAGCAGCGTTGTTTCTAAAAGTCGATAGGCTACATTACCGTCTGTATAAATATTTCATCATGCATTTCACCCCGCCGAATATAATAAAACCGCAACAACCGGAGCAACACGACATACAGAACACGAAGGTAGGCTTGCGTGCAAGCTCGCAGGCAGGTGTTAATCGGACGAGCCAACTTACATGATGGCCTGGCGCATGTTGACAGAACTGTAGGCGACATGTGGGGGCGGCCGCGTGAAGAGGTCATTTTGTTAATGCAGGTCAAGCAGGTAGTGGATAACAATAGGGTAACGCGAGACACTCGATTATACGTATTACATCAAATCCCGAGACATGTGTTTTCGCTTCAAATCGAATAGAGATGTACTATTACTGTACTTAAAAAAGAAGATACACGATCAGTAGGATGTTTATATATTTAACTATCTTTATAAGACATCGTCATTCAAGACATATTAGAGTCACGAAGTAGAATGAGTTAACATTGGTAAACATTGAAGCAGGTTCTGAACAAGAAACACAACTTTGATAAAGACAACCACGAAAGCGGTAACAGCGATGAAGAAACGTTCTTGCGTAAGATAGAAGCTTATATTCGAGATTTTGAATTCAATCGATTGAATCAATGTCCCAGGACAGGTAATATTAAAAACACGCGGCTAATCTGGTATCAGATATAAGACAGCGTTTGTATTTTACTCCGACTGACGATTGCATTTCGACAAAATTCTAATTTTTTTCCAAAGTATTGACTGCAGCCAGGCGTTTTATGTTTTATAAATCAAATTTCAATTTAAATTTCTCTAATTAGGCTAATCAGCCTTCTATTAAATGTCTCTAATAAGAAAGATCATTTCCCCTGTTTTTCCTCTCTTAATCTATAATAAAAGACACTTGGAATAATTGTTGGATCAGTTGTCATTACCGTGCAAGAGGCTTCGTGAACTTTCCCCAGTTTAGCTCGAATAAATGGTCTGAAAAACAACGAAATGAACAATTATTTTTAGATCAAAATTGACACTGACTTGTTGTTGGAGACGATCTAAACGATAAGACCGAAACGTTTAATAAATGTAAAAAAAATATTGTTTTCTTTTTTTATGTTAAACACACGTTCCAACAACAGCGCTGGCTCTTTCTTGCTCCTAAATTGTTTATTTGACTGATTTGTTATTTTCTTTTCCTCGAAAATATTAAGGAACATTTTGTCAACTGATCTGTTAATATTTGTGTTAGTTTGTGTTAGCCAACTGACCTTAGTTGCCGCCAAAGAAACATCTGAACCGGAATAGGTAAAGGATGCTCCTGCACTCCTCCGTCCAAGGACCGTCGTTTATCCATGATTGCTCCAGGAATCACTGGAATGTTTTGAGATCGCGTGTCAACGAGATCGAGCATTTCAATTAATCCAAAGCGATTATTCCGATCAGTAGTGGCAAAGTCGTTGCCACGTGCCTCACCTCGCAAAATAGATCCTATCGCCTTCAACTGCTGTACGCCCGCGTCGTTGCACACACCACCTTCGGTGAAATTAACAGCACTCCATCATCCGTCGAATTAATCCCCGATCCGTAAAGCAACGTCAGGGCTGCGTACGCTCGTAAAAATCGCCGATCGGGATTGTAAATCTTGGGAATCTTAATCCGCGTTCCGACCACCGCAGCGGGATTCACAAGTTTCCCCGGCTGCCGCGAGCCGATGTGTACTTCTCATCGCGAAAGGACGAGTCATTGCGCAACGTTATTCACGTCTAAGGTGTCCTAGGCGCCGCGTGTTGGACGCAGCCGCTGGGAAACGCCGGGCATGACGTCGCAGAGTAGCGGCGCCGGGCGAAGAGAGAGTATCACGTGCCACTCGGCCTAGTAACACACTTCCATCATCCCCCGCAGGTGCTCTGCGCGACGCGAAGGTGTTGTATGCACCCCGGCGCCGGGATCGCGTGTAACTGAAGCGAGACGCAGGCAGGACGCGTTTTACGCGCCCTCGTCTGCGGGAAGGACGGTGAGTGCGCGTGCGACTCGGGAAATCCAATGCGCCGGTCGTTTCATCGATCAGTCCAGGAATCTGCCGCTGGACCACCCCTATGAGGCGAGCCACCCTACCCCTCCGTCGCGTCCCTACCAACCTACATTTACCCACCTAGCCGACTGGCTCGTTTGTACGAGCCTGACGCGACGATGGGCGAGGCCATCTTCCGCGGAGCAATGACTCAGGAAGAAAGCGCAATTTGCGTCTCCCTCTTTAGAGCAGGGTGTGTACCGTCGGAATTACGAATTATGGATGATCGATACGACTGACGGGGCACTTCCTGTTAACGGGAGCGAGGCAACGCAGCTTTCACGGCGTAAAGACACGACGACCATGCAGAATATCGGTGCTGATAGTGCACCGTAAAGAGAATAGAACACTCTCTTGAGGCGGGTCAGCGAAGACGTTCCTGACCGGGTCAGTAAAAGAAGCATTTCGCCCGATAATTTGTGAATATTCACTGGTTTCTCAGTGGAGACACTCGCACTTGATTGCTTTGACTTATATTTGTTTAATTTTAAGCAGTGAAAGTAAGATTTCACTGCAAGATCTGTAAAATTCGTCACACGCCGTACCAAATACCAAACTTTCGGCTTTTGTGACGATGGAATTAACGGCTTTTATGCGCCTTGAAATGACACTGTGTTCAATGACACTGTCTGCGTTTACAAAGTGCATCGATAATTAAAACAATGTTGCTGTTAATCTTTCAGAGATTTTATCAATTGCAGTACTATATTTATAATTGAAACACCACATGGAGGAAACTATTATGGTTGCTACAACTACACATTTTCTACGGTTAGAAAAAAGATGCATCTGAATTTAAGTTAAATAGATATTGCTTGGCTTTCAATCATATTTAGAGGCAATTTTAAAAAAGAATAAGAGCTTTAACTCCATATATAGTTGCTTCAACCGAAAGAATATTACTGTTACTCTGTTGTAATTTGCAGAACAAATACCGTAGTTGGAAGATCCGTAGAATTTGATTGTGCTATATAATACTGAGAAATCCATTCAAATGCATATGGACAAGCAGCAAAGAAAGTCAGTATATCATTTTCAGAGTACTATGCTTGCTACAATCCTTTGGTATGCATGAATAAAAAATAACATAAATGTTACGGTTTGTAACAACAATTATATTTGACCTAGTGATATCCTTAGTGTTATCTCCGTGCACTTATAAACATAGAATTTCGGTAAAGAATACTGATTGTATACGGAAAAAGAATTGAAGAAAAAAAAATGTTGGATTAACAAAATATTTGTGAAGTTATTAGAATTCTGTTCAAGTTAACAAGATTTCTTGTTAATCAAAAATTTTGTTAACTTGAGCAGAATTCTAGTAACTTCAATTGGAACTTCTGATTCGTTCATATTTCATCAGACATTGGTTAATTCAATCAATTTTTTCGTACTTTAAAGAGTAATAGACAAAAATAATTAGGCAAAGCCAACACAAAAGATACAAACCAAGATACGATCAGGACTTGCGATGAATTAGCGAGTTTGTTCGGAAATCGGTTTTCTCCCACTGTCATTCCAATCCGTAACATTCTCGTCAGTAGCCTTATGTGTGTCAAGACGCTCTTCAGCCAGATGCGGCCTTTTGTCGAGGAAACTCTCGACGTCCTTCATCGTCATATCCAGCTCAAACGCGATTTCGCGAGCACACGCCATCGGTTTGTCCGTCTTCAGGTATTCTCCGAGGATTACCGGGCTGATCTCTATACAAACTTCCATGCTACCGTTCGCATCGCCGGACAGTCTTGCTGCCTCTTCGTCCACCGTCTTACATATGTCACGCCACAATTCCTTTTGACCAGGATGAAGGCGTTCGATCAACTCCCGAAAACCGTCCCAGTCCATATCCTCGCTATTCTGCAGAATCTCGCGATAAACCGGTGAAATTTCAGTCACGATTTGTCCGTCGTCATTGTCAACGTTTTCAGATGACAGGTTCTTGTAAACAATACGTCGTGAGACTCTTCCGTAGGAATCGCCCGCGAATTTCTCTTGAGTTTTCCTGAGCTCATCAGCAGGAACGACAGCGGTGGAATATTCGTGCGATATCTGGACGTGATCCTTCGACTTGTCCATGCTTGGACTGCACACTTCTACGACATTAGCTCGCCTTTCGATTAAGAAACTCTGATCTTCCCGTAATTCGGACAATTTACTTGGAATACAATCATCTAACCAAGTACTCGTTATTTCGTTATTTACTTTACTTACGAACGATTTATCAGAATGAACGAATGTGACGTTACTGGATTTAGGAGCCAATTTTTCGCTGTTTGTCGCGTCAATGCAAGTCGCTAAATCCTTCTCATGACAAAACACAGAGTTCTTAGCGTCCGATAGTATCATCTTTCTGATCGAATGACACATCTTGTTTCGTGTTTCCGAAGATAATCGAGCAAGGACGTCCGAATTATGTGATTGTGCTTCGCCCATCGACTCTCCCGTGTCATTGGGACGTCTGGCCTCTGCAATTTTGGCTTTGACATGTCGAGCGATGTCAAGGGAAGGTCGTGACGAAACTAATGGACGACCTCGCGGCACATCGCTGTATGTGTCATTCGTATTGTCTTTTTCGTCCAAAGCTCCTATCCATTCGTACATTAAATTCTCAGCAGAAGACGAACTGAAAGTCGTAGTATCACTGTCCTGCCTTCGCTCTAACAGAGTGCAATTTTCGAGAGAATCCTTTTCCACGCATTCAGTCCAACTGCCCGTCTTCCTCGGACTCTTTCCCATATTGCGCGCACGAAAGCCGTCGCTACTGTCGTCCAGCCTCGGCATCGGTAAAAAATGGTATTCATCCAAAGGCACTTCCGGCAAATGTCCCGATTTGTCGAATAACCAGAAGCCTGGATCGCATCGCGGGTAATAATCGTCCCGACTGCCATACAAAACGGAACTCTGTCCCTTCCTCGGCTCCTCTAAACAAATACGGCATCTGTCTTGCAATTTCGAGAGAAGATCGTTCTCTCCCTTGTCTAAAACGGTAAGTTGACCGCCTGCCAAATATTTCACGGTATTACCAACTGAAAGAACATCATCATCCTTCTCGAAAAGTCGCCGCTGACCTTGACTCTTTCGCGTGCCTCTAGAACGCAAGCCTTCCATCGTAAATTGCGATTTATTTTCGTACGAAATTTTCCTCACGACTATCTCCTTGTCGATATTGGCGCGGATTTTCGACGTGGTCGAGGGTTTGACATGACAGAAACGATCGTTTCGTGTAGCACAATTAGAGTCGTATCCAGTATTCCGTCTTGCCGCTTCGTAGTCTGCAAACAGTCTCTTAATGGCGCTGTTATTAAGAGATGTATTTTTGATCTTGGCGTTAGCGTCAGTTTCCGTGGCGGAAATATCATTGGCGCCATTTGGGCTCTCGATACGACGTCTCATTACGAACGAGCGTTCTTTAACTGGCAATGATTTTTCATTTAATTTGCCTTCGTGCTTAACTCTGCGATCTACTTCGCAATTATCAACGAACATTCTCGATTGCGCATTATGACTTGAATTTGAGTGGCTCGTTGAAATCTGCGATTTTTTCTTATCTCGATGATGACGGTTGATGCAATCGCGCTCAACTATCGCGATATCAGCATCCTGCACGGCTCTGGTCCTGCTTCTTTTAATTTCTTCGATAACAGGGCCGAGCATGTGACTTATTACTCCGCAACGTTCGCATCTGTACAAGGAAGGATCGTTCGAGAGAAGATCGTCTAATTTTTTGTCACTGCTCAGCGCTATCAGATAACGCAGTGTTCTCGAAATCTCATTGCAGCAGCTATTAGTCAGCGAGGAAACCTTAGGATCGGAATCTGTAATGAAGTCGAGAACTTTGTAGACCGCTCCTAGTTCGATGAAGGGTGCTCTCCACTCGTTGTCCTTGCATACTCCAAAACGTTTGTTACTCAGTTTCTCGTCCACTCGATTAAACTCTTTCTCGTCTCCGCGTGACGCAGAGGTCGAGCGTTTATCCCGGGTAAAGGAAAGACGTGAATGATCATGATTCAATTTTTCATATGTAGAGGATATCGCAATTTTTGGTCTTACCGCGCTCTTGTGCGTTGCAGCCTCGTTCTCTCCTTTACGCCCGTCAATCGAGGAATGCATGCCTCGTTTAGTCTCGGTTATAGTATTTAAAACCCTCACAGAAGTTCCTAAGGTGTCATTCGAAGATGTAGCTTGGGACGACAGCGATGGCAAGATCGTTACCTCCCACAAATCGTCGTGATCCATGTTTGACGACACGCGACATTGGTTGGAGGATCTTCTCGATGACACGGAAGCATTCTCATTTATGTTGACTTCTAACAGAAGATCCAGCTCGACATCATTTATACGCTCTTCCGAACTGTATTTTTGATGAATCGCTATAGGACGCATTATTTTGGGAGAACTACATTTGACAAGTAATTTTATTACTATTTCATATTTATATATATCAAAGCAACCGGCAAACGACGGTGCATCTTAGATTGCATTATCTGCATATATTGCACTATTACACTATTCAGATTTATTAAATTTTGATTATACGTTGCGAGGTGTATTTTTCGAGGCTATGTATATTCTTCAAAGTTACATGCAACTACATTACGCGTGTAGGTTGGAAGTAAGATTTGATGATAAGGTTGACGTGAAATTTGCCATTTTCCGCTTTTACATCTCGGATGACTTCGCGATATTAAGGCTCGGTACTAATAGTCCTTGCTTGAAATTTGTGAGACATTCAGGTCTAAATTTCAAGTCCATCCACTGCCACCCACTATATGTAACAACGTACAATCTCAGCAATCAACCAAAAATGTCGAACATGTATCGCGATAGTAATTGTGTAGTGACGGAGTGTACTACTACGCTCATGGAAATAAAAGAATGACTGTCGTGCAACAGTTTGCCGTGAAAGAGAACGCACGCGTGAAAGAGAAGAGGATGCCTGAAATCATGGCAGAGGCATTCGCGAGAGGACTGGTGGACAAGATAATGGTGGAAGTTCTGAACGTCATAGACCGCGACACACAAAACGGTAAAGTGCAAGTATTAGTGCGTCTCGCAAATGCAACGGCGCGCTGAATAGTGACGTTTTCGTATGCACGTCGATATTGTTCACCGACAAAGGCGCGTTGTTCCAGGACGACGCAGTCTCCTGTGTGCGATAAGTTGCGTGATCGATATGTATCTCGCGCAGATAATAGCATAATAATGTATAATTATCCATATTAATCGCGAATAATACGCGCTGACGAACCGTCATTAGGAAAATCCTGGGAACAGCGTGTCGACGAGGAAACAAACGATGGCCAGTCGGAGCTCGTGCACGAAAGATCGCAGGAACACGCATGTAAACTCACCAACTGCGCCAAAACCGAAGAAATGGAGTTGATCGCGCAGATTGTTCGCGATCTCCGCGACATACAGATCGGAGATTCGTGTTACGTGCTACCGCCGTCATTGTTAGCACTGGGGAAACAGGTAATTGGATGTGCTTGTATAACAGAGAAAAGAAAAATGTCTCTCTGAGACCTTATTATTCTATTCTAGTCAGTTGCGACAGTTACACAGTCATTTAATCCTTATCCAGTAGCCAAGTGCTCTCATGAAATGTTAAGAAACTTTAAGAAATGCATATTTCCTTATTCGAAAAGTATTTTACGTTACTATATGTAAGTAAATATGTTATATATTGTATAGTATCCAGGGAGTCAATATACTTTTTTTATTTCTTAGATACTTTTTCCTTAATATAATTTTGCTTCCTATTTTATTTGACAAACACGGCAAATCTTTTACACCAAACTAATAAAAACTATAATGTCCATTGAACATGCAATAATCGTACCAAAATAAAGATGACGATATTGAATTGTCACACAGCGAAAAAAAGATTTGGTAATAACCATCAAACCTAAATATTATTTATCAGATGTTGGTGAAATAGTTTCGACTATTTCAAACGCGAAGACGATCAAATAATTTGATAAGTATGAGCAAATAATTTTGGCAAGGCTTAGTATCTATTGTGCCAAAACTTGGTGACTATCAGAGCAATTTATGTGATACATATCATCAAGTAATTTGTGAAGTGAAACCATATTGTTTAGTAATACTTTTACTACATTATGTAATAAATATACAAAATGATCAAATACTTTGGTAACAGTCAAATTATTTAGTAATTATTACAAAATTATTTGGTATTTTTTTATACTTACCAGGTCATTTGATTGACTAGATAAAGAATTTGCTTTACTAATTGTTTCGTAACTATTTCCACCAATCATTACCATATTTGATACTAATTGTTTAATATGGCACTGAAACGCTCAGCCAAATTCATTAGATAACTATTGCAAGGCTTCTTCTTCAGTACGAAAGGAATTAGAGTTAATGTCAATTTCAATTTGCGCATTCATTTCGAGACACTTCTAGCTGAATCGAAAGCTGCATTTGTAAGAGGCTCGCGTGCGCAACAACGTGCTCGCGGTTTGCTTTAATGCCGCATCCCGTAGCGCATTAATTCCACGCGTAACTAGTGCCCGCGCATTATCCCGACCAAGGAGCTCTTGCTCATGCACCTGTCCTCGTTTGAGCAGGTGAAATACCCCACGTGCAACATCGACGACGCACTGCGCGCGAGCCCAGCTGACGTTGTCGAGACGCGCGCGAGTCAGGGTCAAGGCGACACACACCAGGTCGTACACACGGCGGTCCTCGAGTCAGCGAGTGAACAGACGGAGTCGGCGGGAACTGTCCGTAAGAAGAAGGAAAACGAAACCATTAGAGAAGCGGCCAACGTGTCTGTCGGCCTGCTGCATCAGCTGATCGAGGAATTGGAGAACAAGTCGGTTTCGGTCGAAAGCTCCAAAAATGTAATAGCTTCCTCCACGTCGGTCGGCAAGGAGCATCTCGTCACTTGGGAGGAGAAAGAGGAACAGCTGATCAGAACCATCGAACGTCCCGACAATCCGCTCGAGACGACGGATATCCTTCGAGCGAGCGAATCAGCTAGCTGCTTCCGCGACGTCGAACTGAAGCCGCACGAAGGTGAACCGGATGGTGAACTTAGGTCTCGCTCCAGCCAGCACGTGGCGTCCACCTCGAGAGAAAGCTGCCCTCAGATCGAAAGGTACGACTCGAGCCCGCTGTCGCCGTCGAAATCGCGGCGCGACAACGTCGCGATGATGGAGGAAATCATAGAGGATGTCGAGACGCGAAAGGCATCTGGCGAAGCGACGTTGACGGCTACTGCGAAGAAGATGAAGAAGAAAGGCCTCGGCGGAAGGCTGAGAAGATTCTT
This sequence comes from Odontomachus brunneus, assembly GCF_010583005.1. Taxonomy (NCBI): domain Eukaryota; kingdom Metazoa; phylum Arthropoda; class Insecta; order Hymenoptera; family Formicidae; genus Odontomachus; species Odontomachus brunneus. Next base: position 2,130,570 of record NW_022639474.1, read on the forward strand.
CCGCACCGCCTTTGGCCGGAAGAACTGATCCCGAGGATGCAAGAACCATCACCTCGCTCAATCTAGCGATTAGATTTCTGTACGCGGAGCCGTTTCTCGCGAGGGCAGACGTCGCTCATTCGCGCATCAAGCGAGTAAAAATAGCCAAGCCGCACAGTCATCGGCCGGTCTTGGTGACTTCGGCATCCTTCGCGGCTGCTTGGACGCGAGGTGTGACTCAGACTCGATGGAACTTGGTTCCTTAGGTGGCGACTGAAGCTTTATTCAAACCTGCAAAATTATATAAAATATAACAGCTGATGATCTCGAGTCGTCTTGTTGAATTTTTAATAAGCTTGGGCGGGGAACTCGAGGGCGAGGACGATAACTGCAGCTTGGTACGACGTCGAAGGCCGGCACCGAGAGTATTTTTGCCTGACGCGTCCACCGGGCGCGGCAGATCTGGCAACCCTGACATAAGACCCCGTCGTAGTCGACGACGGAACCCCATTTATCGTAGTAGAAGGGACACCAGCCTGGCGCTCGCAATCGCCTCTCGTACTGTTTTTGGACCGCGGCGTTGCCATGCCCCGGTCCGGATCATGCCTCTCGGAGGCTTCCTCTTCGTGATTCTGCTATGCCTTGAGCGCAGCGACATCTGCAGAAATAAAATGAGTAAATTTAGGAACACCCGGTACCACTCCCGGCTCAAACTCCGTTCGGTCAACATCCAGTGGCATCAGGCGATCGACAATGGTAAGTCCCGCTACCTTGCATGAGGCTGAAGATGTTCCCCTAAAGTCTTCTTCGTGAATTCGACCTTATCAAGCTTTCAAATGTTTCTGATGTCTTTTATAAGCCAAAATCCTGCTATCTGATCGCCATATCATCGTCCTCAGACCGGTATTATAATTATAGATCCGGTATTCTATCTGCGTGATATTAACGAACCACGAATAGAGATTGTCTCCTCATGAATTACTGGCAGTAATCTTCGAGGCATCGAATTATAACGTTTCGACGCGGTAATAGAATCTCTTCTTGCATTTCAGGCAGACCTCAGCAGCAAGGATGTCGAAAGTGAGTAAAACACAGTCTCTAAATAGCTCCTTCTTATATTTTCGACACGCGCCGAGCAAATCAGACGAATGTGCAATTAACAAACTTATCAACTTACATCAGTCAGTGAGAGAATATAAGTGATACTTACGTGTAATTTTAATAACTTTTTATTGACATGTGACAAAGGAAATACGACCAAAAGAGAGTGAACAAGATTTGGACGAGAATACGTAAGACTGTCGTCGCGGAATCAGTGAAGTGCGTGTCAAATTGCATCACGTAATCAACCCGTAATGTGTACTCTTGCTAAATCTTGTTATCTTATTTCATTTTGTAATTATTTCATCTAGCAATCTAAATTTTAAATTAATTGATAAAATGTTAATGAGATAAGAAAAAGAAATATTAATCATTTTAACGCTGAAAGACTTTCTCCTAAAATGCATCAACGTTCAATCTCGGTGTCAAATATTCGACAGTCAGGAAACTTAATCCCTATTAATAAGCGAGAAAAGAAGCTCAAAAAAGTCTCGTCTCTTTTGGATACCTAAAATTAATACCAGTTTCCAAATTCATTGCACGATTTTCTTAAACGTCGACTAACACCCGCTTAGTTGTCGAATCCAATGGATAATATGCCGCGAATTTTTCGAACTTGCGCGCATTACGTGCCATTTTTAACATTACATAACGACTCATCAGGTAGGAGGATGCGACCATTCCGTAGCATGTCAAAAATAGGTTGGCAGTCTGTTCTTATATGGTTCGGCGGGGGTAATCTGACCCACTACTTCCACCAGCGAGTTCCTCAATCACAGCGGGTTGGTGGGGGGATTGCCGGGTCTCCCGAAATAGAATAATATTTTTGAACTAGGTACGCACGCGGTACTCCGTGCCTGCGACTGGTATTAACCTAGATTTCGTATCTCGCGTATTTAAAGTGCGGGCCGCATACCGATGACCGACGGGACCGAGTATATCGTCGAGATTCCTGCGGAATCGCGAGACTATCGTCTGGTTATCAACGTACACATTTACGAGAATATCCGCAACCGTTGCAGCGTATTTCCGTGATACCTGGCGTCGTAACAAAGATATCTGAAAACCCATTCTTTTTTTTCTCTTTTTTTCAAAAAAAAAGGGGCAGAATTCGCCTTCTCCATCTACGACAACGACGGCACCAACGTCATTGACGCCGTTGACCTTGGCAACGTCCTTCGTGCGTTGAACTTGAACCCGACGAATGTCACCATCGAGAAGCTGGGCGGCACGAAGAAGAAGGGCGAGAAGAAAATGAAAATCGACGAATTCCTGCCCATATTCAGCCAATGCAAAAAAGACAAGGACCAGGGATGCTACGAGGACTTCCTTGAGTGCTTGAAACTGTATGACAAGCAGGAGAATGGAACCATGCTCGGCGCAGAACTGTCTCACACGCTTCTGTCGCTTGGTATGATTAATTCGCAAATTATTTCGAATATAAAAAACGTTAATTTTACGTTCACTATATTACTGTCCATGGTATTTTTTCTCGCAAAACGCAATGTAGGATATTTAATAAACATTTTCCAGAAGTTTAATCATACAATCGCTAATTTGTAAACTGTATTACTAAAAATGTAATAAAATTTGCTATAATTAGTAATAATAACTACTGTTATTATTACTAATTATAGTAAATTTTATTGCTGTAATATTATATAATTCTAATGTAAATATAATTTTTAATTATAATAATATAATAATATAATATAATTTGCTAATTACAGCAAGTTATAACAGGTCATTTTTTCGAACTTCTAGTGCAATAAGTTAGAGTGAAAGAAAATATACTTGTTTTACTCTAACTTATTACACTAATGCAGAAATTCTTCGAAAAAACGAATAAACATTATGTTTCAATATTATAGGAATCAGACACAACTATTTTATTTGCAACTTTACTATTATTTTATTTTCAAAACACCACAACTATTTTATTTTTAACATGATCTTATAATGAAATTTGTGGAGAGGTATTCAGCAAAATCGTATGTCCGACTCTGTTATGTATCAAGTAAGAACTTAAAGTTAACCTCAGTTATTAGAATAACAATTACTTTATTATAGGTGAACGTCTCACGGACCAAGAATGCGACGTTGTGCTGAAGGACTGCATGGACCCAGAGGACGACGACGGTTTCATCCCCTATGCCCGTAAGTATCGATCTGTTTTTCGCCCAAGAATCGTGAATGCGACCCTGCCCCCAGAATAGATAAAGAGTGTTAAATCATCCGCATCCGTGAGTCACGTAGATATAAAGCACGTTAGTTTGAAATCCCCCATCTCTATTCTGTAAGTCACCCGGTTCGTCGGTGACACGAAATAGAAATGTCCACCCATGTACAAATAAGTACAGTCGAAAAAAAGACTCAGCCCCCGCTGATACGACCCGCCCTTGATAACTTCCGGCAACGTGAAGAGATCGCCCGGACTCGATTTGCTCCCTCCCCATCGTTTGACACTTCCACATTTTTGTGTTTCGCAGCCTTCTTGAAGAAGATGATGGTGCTGTTGTAAGCGATCGAGGTGTTATCGAGACAAATGATCATTCATCGTAAGTACACCCTGTAGTACACAACTCCGTGCTTCGTCGTAACTTTTCCGCTTTCTGTCTGTCTGTCAGCCTGTCTCCTCTTTGTTTCTCTCTTCTTCTTCTTCTCGTTCTGTCTCTTCCTTTTTGTCTCTGGCTCTGTTATCTATTAACGTCGCTTTATCCGTTTTTTCTCGTCGAGTACACCTCAGCATTTATAGGACGCAACGTTGCAGTTCAACAGGGATGCTGAAATCGATAACTCGCTTCTCGCGCAGAAACACGTACGAAGGTTTGCTCGCGCGCGAGGTCAATGACTCGACGAGATTATTGAAATAAGTGACGGGAATATAACTTATAATGTTTATGTATCATATTATACTATGTTTATTACGTAAAAATATAAAAATCATATAAATTATTACGTAGGGCTTATTAAGTATCGCGTTATTTATTCTGATACAAAGATTTCTTGTAGCTTAAAATATTTAAAACACAGATGTGTAAGAAATATTCAAATATATATTTCAGATCTATTTGAAAAATGTCGTATTCAATGTATTATTTTAAAAAGCGCATGTAATAATTTATTATTTTTACATATCCGTCGAGTCTAAGACTTTATTTTCTTCTGTCACAAAAGCGTTCTTCAAATTCTGTCGCAACCTGCGTAATTATTATGTACGCAAATTATTAATGCTTACTGCACAAGTCCGTGTCTGTCACTGTTACGTATTTATTGCTTTGCTGTCGAAGAGAACCGACTTGACAGTACAAGACTGAGAATATTCGCTGTCCATATTTGAGCGGTACGATTGAGTCGTCCAGCGCTGAGCAAACTTTCATGCCGACTAATTTCTGATCGCCGTCTCTCTACGAAAACGTGGCTTAGCCATTTGTCGATGCGCTTGCGTTTCTTCTTTTCTACGTGGACGAATTTATTGACAGTCCTGTTTTGTTCGCAGCGTTCCTTCGTAAACTATGTGAGAGGGCGACAGCGGGGCCTGAAAACTAATGAACAACAAGATCGGCCGTGCAATCGGCATCCATCCGCCACGCTCCGCATCGACGAAGGACACACATTTGCCATATTCGTCACATTCGCCACACTTTCTCATCCCCCCGTTCGTTCATCGCACGATTACACGAGGACTCATTTCACGATTTGCATGTGAATCGCAATCCAATCTTGAAATCAACATCGTCGAGACGTCAACGACATTTGACGCGGAAAGCGCAGCAGGAAAAAAGAAAAATCTACGAATATCGAGTGCAAAAAGAAAAAGGAGGAAAGTACGACGACCTGACATTTCATATCACGGGTGCATGCTATGTCGTTATTTGATTCGGTTTCACACATTGTTACGACACAACGTCTACGTGAAATATACAGTACACAAGATATCTTAATAGAGCAGCATTGTACAAAATCGAATGAAACGGTCGGTGTTAATTTACTTCTTATTGTTACTGTAATAAATCGTTCCTCTCGAAATATCAGAGAGGGTTAAAAGTCGCCGATTATTATTTCAAAAATGTCCCGTCTACAATCAACTACATTCCCCGTTAATATTATTGATTACATGCTTGTCACGACATTTACTGCACAAGCAAATTATGATGAGAAATTTGATTAATATGGACTTTATAGTATAAGACAACACTGACAATACTGACTACTTCAAGAAAGTTGGTCTGACCAACACTGTCTTGCTCTACTTAAATGATAACTCGAGAAATAGAGGCAATATCCAAATAACACAAACGTTCTGAGATCGCCCTGAATGTGTTGAGGACATCATAGAACATTCGCGTCAGGACATTCTAGACGCATTTTGGATGATTTTGGGCTATTTGGATAAATACCTGATCCGAAAACCACACGGAGAGAAATGTGTAAAGAAACATAGTAAAATTGTGTAAAAGGAATTTATAGCCTGAGAGAAAAATAATTAAGAAATGAAAGCTTACTCTTATATTACACTACAAAATATTTTTTAAATAAGAAAATATCATTTTCTTAAAACTTTAGAATTGTCATAAAAGAAAACTACTATTTATTATATTTAAATAATAATTATTATTTTTGTCTGCTTAAATAATTATTTTATATTATTATTTATATTATGTTACAATATTATTTACATTATCATCTATTTAAATAATTGTTATTATGAAAAAGAATTTAAATTTCGATAAACATGTTTACATTAGCCACTAAATAAATATTTTTTATCTTTCACATATTTTCTCCCCCAGCGTACATGAAAAACAGCTCTGCTATTCTCTCTCCGTGCAGATATTTAAAAATCAGCAACGATAAAATTTGAGTGAATCCGCGTTGGAAGTGTTAATGAAGATTAATTGCAGTTAGATATCTAAACGATACACAGGCGTGAGATTTGGAGCGAAGTGATGGCGGTTGGACAATCGGCCGGTTGTTCACACACCCACACACACACATTTCTTCAAATAATCCGATTAATCAATTGAACGAGCGACACGCCAGCCAAGTCGCTCGAGGAGCCGGCGTTTCAGGCTATCGCAGCGCATATCGGCACTCAGCATCCCGCGAGAGTCGGTGGCTCGATCGATAAATCGCGCACGAGAGTTCGTCACAGGCGCGGATTTCAATCGCGCGCAATCTCTCTCTTCTCTCTCTTGCGCGCGCGCGTCGTCATCATGCATACCTGCTAGCCCGTTGATGATGAAGCGCGCGGCGTCGTGGGTGGACGAGACGCGCTCGTTCGTACGCGTTCGGCAGGCTTCGCAAAGCAGGCGTGGGGCCTTCGCGCTGGGTCCCGGCGAGCCGGCGGCCGACAGCCAGTCAGTTCAAACGCGTCTTGAGCGCCGCGCGCTTCGAGTTCTCCTGTGTCGCGGCCCGCTGTTGTTGCACAGCTTCGTTCTTGACGTATTTACGCGCGCGTGTATATAATCGAGCTGGTTCACGTCGTCGGCGCAGCGCGCGCGCGGCGTCGCAGCGGAAGAGTGCTTTGACGAACGGAGCAGGAGTGCGGAGCAAGCACCTCGAGGGGAGGAAAGGAGCGATCGCCCAGGTAGACACCAACGACCACCGCCTAGCTCGGCGAGGATGACGGACGTCCAGGTGAACCCGGGCAAGGACGACAGGCTGCAACTGCACGAAGTGGCCGCGCAGCAAACAGGTTGGTCCCGCCGCACGCGGTTCCATGTCGCCTTCCGCGGGCCGCGGTGTTATTTTCGCGACCGAACAACCTTGAGTTGCGACCACGACACGGTGGTCCACGGGCAGCGCGAGTAAGCGAGCGAGCGAAAGAGCGAGAAAGAGACAGCGCGCGCGCATCCGTGCTTTCCGCCATTTTGACCCGACGCGCGCGCTAGAGATGATCTCGAGAAAAAATCGCGCTTTTCCGCTTGTATTGTCCTGGAACAGCCCGCAGATCTTCTCACGCGATTGCAATGAACCGCCGACGGAAGCACGGACGCGTCGCTGAACCGCTGCGCGATGCACCGGGTGTTGCCGCGGGAAGAACGCGCGCGTTTCCCAACACCAAGGTCGATCACCGAGCGATTCATGACTGTGGCTCGATGGCACCCTTTCCAAGTTCCGTGTCTCGTTGCAACTGAGGTGCCTTTGGATGCTGCTTCCTTATATTTCTCTTTGGTAATTAGAACTGTGTGAGAAAACACGCAGGCTCCAATGGCAATGTATTGATGTAGGACACCCTTACCTGTTAACCTTATGGAAACGTCTGTGTGGAGTTTCCCCCAAACAATATCGCCGTATTAACCACAACAACTTTAATTGACATCACAATTGTCCATAATTATGCGAAAGTGATCCAACCCAATAATGATTTTTGTCACCAATGAGTAGAGTCCATACGTTTCTCTACATAAAACGAGAAAGATTCAGACCTATGGTCGCATAAAAATAATTAAAAGGCAATTTTTATTTTCTACCATAAATTGCGCCAGTTTTACTGATTGCTTCTTTTTTATCTATTTTTGAAGGGTTAAGGTTTTCAATGAATACTTTGTCAACGAACACCTTTAAAGAGAAAAAAATTGACTATTGATTTCTATGAAGGATTACGAAGCATCTCAGTACTATGTCAGTGCTTTTTAAATCATGTATCAAATTTTCATCTTCATTTTTCTCAAAACGTACATAGGGATTGGATCATGTTTGCATAATCATGGCCAATTGTGTGATTATAATATTAGGTTAGTAAAAAAATTCGTCATTTTCTATTAATTTCTCGTGAAAAACTTGATTATTAAATAGGAAATTTTCGTTGAATGTCTAAAAATATCGAGTCGATGTTATTCATTATAACAAAGTAAATCATACTAATAAGTAAGTCGACGTTAATTAACCGGGAAAAATCTGTCTCGTCAGTAACTTCTTGATATAGTTAACTTCTGCGTCATTTGCAGCAAAACGTAATTCTCGTAGTTTGTAGCGTTATGTTAAACGTACAACACACACGTCACGCGACAGAAGCGGCGCTCATATTTACGAGATTGCGTTGCAACAGCCCATAAATTTGTTACGTGTAGGACTTTACGTTCGTGATGACACTCAATCCAGTGCTTACCCCGACAGTCGGCCGGACAAAAAAAATCTCGCCTTTCAAAGAGGACTTACCTTATCTGCGACTTCCTGAATAATTTATCGGCTGACCGATAAATTTCCTGACAATTTATCGTTGGAACCGTCGAACTAGACGTGCCGCGTACTTCGTCTCATAGTTTCATTGCGGTCGTTTCACTGCAAGCGTTGAAAAACAATCCCGTCACTTGCCAACAAGTCATCAACAAACACTCCCATTCATCGTAGACGAAACAGAACGCGTAATGTCCGACGAAAATGGCGTGTGTCGCGCATATCGGTGAATGGAGGCTATTTCTGTACAGGGAGACAAGCCTAAGACGCACCTCACCTACGAAATTAGCTGTAACACTCGCACGCTTATCGATTCGCCAAGATAGAAATTCGCAATATCGGGCCCTCGCTATCGCGCACTGATAAAATACATTTCTCTCACTGATAAGAGAGATAAGTGTTGGTGCGCGACACGTTACAGAGCCGCGGTACCTTCAACTGAATTCACGAATCGCGTGTATTATCCGCAATGCGCACTGCACATAAACAAGGCGCGTAAACGCTCGAAGGATATCACTACCGGATGCGCTATTCTCTCCAATCGCGATCGCATCAATCGAAGTCACGATATCACCTGCTGTTTACGAATCAGAATTATTACGCGGAGGCT
>NW_022639474.1:2139451-2153561 GCF_010583005.1 Odontomachus brunneus
CCCCCCCTTCAGCATGAATTATTGAAGAGAGCCGAGGACAGACGTATGGGAACCGGCAAGAAGTATCATTACGATGCCTGCATAGATTTATGAGGAAGACTGTACGACGGCTTCAACGTCTGGGGGCATTATACTCGGAACGATGAGAAAATCCAGCGTGTAACATAGCGCCGTATGACTGGGAAACCTCTTTTAACCGTGCCATTCATTCAGCGCCGCGCTTTTGGCGCCTCTCTACCGCCGACGAAATCGCCCGCGATACGGAAATCGTCACGTGCGACTGTCGGGGGAGGCACTCGAGTTTCGTTTATTGCCGTGTGTATCTATAGAGAGGCCTGACAGCGGCTCGTTCACATCCAATGCCGTACCTGGCACGGTGCAGCCGAAATCCGCGAACTCTCCTCACCGTTATCTAAAGTGTCACGGCTCATCTGACATTTGCACTGTTGCAACCCGCGCGTGACGCAACCATCGTTAAAGCGGCAGATAAAGTATCATTAGCCGTGAAAATTTTGCGCGAATGGAATCAGAGAAAAAATAAGAGTGAAAAAAAGAGAGAGAAGAGGAGGAGAAAGAAATAGACCGCCTTCAAAAACTCTCAAAATTACGAAATAACCTTGAGTCAACGTACCTACAATCTTATCCTGATATTCTAATGATATTAAAAGTAGACGCGAAAACCTGACTGATTGAGTCAATAATTGTGAGAGAGAAAGAAAGAGGAATAAATCGCCTCAAAAGGTTCTAAAAAATATTAACCGATTAACCTGACTGATTGAATCAACAACCATTATTTCTATTATTTATCTTTCTACAATTATAGAATTAGTTACCTAACTTATTTTTTTTCGCTCTTGGAGTCGGTTTATTTATTTTTTAATGTTTTATTTCGTACTTTTTAATTATTTACTGAAAGTTCTTGAAGTCTGTCAAAAATAAAAGTTTCGTCTTGTTGTCTAGATATTCTCTCTAGATATTCTCGGATTTTAAGAAAGTACTTAAGAAAGTAAGTTAATGGACTTACCCAATTTTCTGGTCATCTGGATAAACCCGGATAATGACACTAATTTACAAACCATGTAGATAACACACTCAACAAAAAGTTTCATCTCAATATTTCCAACGGTTCTCGAGTTAGGAGGAAACACAAAAAAACAAACACATTCAAGACAAACTGAGAATTTTTTGCAAGAAAATATTTATTATAATTCTAAGGCATGTCCTCTAAGGACTGTTATTTGTGATGTACATAAAGAGTCTGAATGTTGAGACAATATTACAGAGCGAATCGATAAATTTATCAACATAAGTGATTTATTATCGAGTTAGGTGAATTGAAATATTTGTATATATATGGAGCGCAATATTAGGTTATAAGATAAATATAAAGAAAGAAAGTAGTTAATTTAGATTAATAGATTTAAAAAAAAATGAAAATTTAGAAATAAAAATTTAGGATTTGGAAATAAAAATTTAGAAGAAATTTAGAAAAAGAAATAATGAAGGAAAAGAGCGCAAGGAAGCGAAAATTTAACTTTACAATTACCGAATGACCTGACGATGGCCGGTCGTGCCGCAATTCGCTGTAAATCGGGACCTTAAATAGGTCCTCAAGGTCGTGACGATGAGTAACGATCACGTGAGCGATCGCGAGCTCTTTCCGTGAGTTGCAACGAATCTCAGTTAGAAATCGCCGGTACTTCCTGACTCGTCGTGTCTGACTTGCTCGCAATGCGCGTTTTAAATACGAGGTCACGACGACAATCGAAGCCTCGTAGCGGATCGTCGAACTCCGTCTTCGCCGGGTCCGCTTCTTCGCGACAAACGGAGCAGAAAAATCGCCGCATGAAAAGGACGGCCATCAGCCAATTAGGAAATTGATGAGCGTCAATGAGCTAACGATGTTCCGTGGGCGTGTAATCGCCGGAATTATACCAAGACTCGCCTCCGATGACACGTCCGATGTCCGTCCAGCCTGGATTTAAACGGGCCAACGTGCCGCAGCATTCTCGAATAGGACGATACTTTGGACGGTCAACAGGCATCCGCCGTTTGTCCACCACTTCCGGGTACGATCGAGTCCACAAGGGGTCTTACGGTTATCCCAATTACCGCGGCGGACGACGCGCGTTTCTATCAAGCCGTTATTTCCTGAGGAGTCTCCGTGCAATTCTAGGCGTTTTAACGTTCTGCAAGTGTTGTGCAGAAACGCAATATCCATCGGAGAAGCTCAGGCATTTGGATTGTATTGTCAGCTGTACGATATAGAGCTGCCGATTACGGGGAGTCGATTTGAGTAATTAATTCGGAATTTCGCGGCGAGGCAATAATCATTATGAAAACTCAGCATGCACGAACCAAAGGCAATTTAACGAGCGGCGCTGCTCTCTGCAGCTGGGTCGCTTCGAGCAGATCCTTCGTCACTAGTTGTTACACTGTGGAGGATTAATGGCTCGTAACCAGGCGACGCGTAGTGTCTAGTTAACGCGCGAATACCTAGAGTTACGTAGATACTTAACGTTACGCGAGTACGAGGCCAAGGTTCTGCTCGTTACCCACGTCCCGCTTCGGGCCCTAACACCGATCATTATTGAAACACGCGTCATGTATTTGCGCACTCAGGCCCCGCTCAATGTGCGCTGCTCGCGCTTCGTGTTCCCTGAAAATATAAAGAAAAAAAAAACAAGAATTTGTATCAAGGGTTGCATTAGACATTCAATCTCTTATGCTTATGTTAATAGTTGTCACCTGAAACTTGTCTTATGAGACAACACTCGGATTTTTAGAATTATATCCAAGTTTTCCATTTGTGAATTCTGATATATGTAACATTTATATAATCTGTAATCGTGATTCAACTGGAAAACTCTCATCTGACTCTGAATTCAAGTCCGAATATATCGCTTGAGACGAGCTTCAAGTAACAACTATTAACATTAAACTCGTATTAATAATTGTTACTCGAAACTTATCTTAAATGAGATATTTAGATTTGAATTCAGAGCTTTTCGGTTTGATAGGAATTTATATATGTCATGTCACATATATTATATGATTCAAATGAAAAACTCAAATTTAACTCTAAATTCAGATCTGAATATTTTATCTGGGACAAGTTTCAAGTAACGGCTATTAGTATAGACCTAAGACTCGCGTTAATAGTCTTATGTAAGACATGAAATCTTATGTGAGACATGAGGTCTTATGTGTGAGATTTGGAACTTGTATCAAGTGAAATATTGAAGTTTGAATTGCAGCTGGATATAAGATTTTTTTTTATAAAATCATGATAAAATAAATCATATAATCATTTACTTCCCTTTTAATCGTTGCATAGAATAAAAAATGCTTGGTTGAATTAACGTGACAGTGAAAGAACCAAACGCGTTTTGCTTGAAGAAAACAGAGTTTCTGGTTCTGAGAATCTGGTCTCTAAGAACCAGAAATATTCTGTCTTCTTTAAGCAAAACGCGTTTGACTCGCTCATTGTCAAGTTAATTCAACCATACTTTTTTCTTTACGTGGAGTTCTAGAAAAATCTGGTTTTTCATGCGACTAACATTGCAGCTGAGCTCCTCGCCTGCATTCAATAATTCCAGAAGAGATCTTCACGACTGAAGCTATGAACAGATGCCACAAGAAAAATCATGCTTTTCTATAGCATCAATGACTAAAGGAGATGCCAATAACCATGTGGTTTACCCTATATGTAACATTATCTCTATAATTGCCAGTCAATAGAAAGACTCACATCTTGCTCTGAATTCAAATCTGAATATCTCACTTGAGACAAGTTTTAAGTAACGATTATTACAATAATATAAGCCTAAAAATTACAAATAGCCATTAAAAACTACGCGAGTTGACGTTACTGCGAATGATTATTCTTTTTGCGGGAGGATAATAACGTTAAGAAGAAACAAAGCATTCTGCTTCTGCATCTTCATTCAACTCGTTTCCTCGTTATTCGCGGCCTGGTCGTTTCTGCGATTTGCACAAATCGTCGTCCACTTATCCGTACAAGACATCGAAGCGCAGTAATAGCAGGCTGTTGTTGTACCTGTTGCGAAAAATAGCGATGGAATCTCAGACGTGATCGGTTAATTTCACGGGAGCACCGATAACGGAACGGCCGCCACTTGCCCAAGCTCGGATAAGCATGCGATGAACGCCGGTTGATTTTCGACGCGTTTCGAACACGCCAACGATAATGATCGCCGGCGTCGGCGAGGCTCGGGGATGAAAAAGTTGTGCAAACTCGTGGATTATGCCTCTCGCCCGGCGCGGTATCGACCAAACTCACCGCGAAACATCGCAACGACCTGCCGCAAGTCGCCGCGAAATTCCGGCATGTGACCGGACCCATCAGCGGAAAAGACCTCTCGTGTCGGACCGAGGCCAAGCCTGAGCCCGCATCTTCAGGCTCAGCGACCGGTCGTGCGTCCTCCTCGACGATGCGACGGGGAAAAAAGCACTCTCGTCGTGAGAGCAGCCTCGCTCAACGAGAAGCATCCATTCAGCAGCGCAACGAACGTTCTGTCAAGGGAGGAAGGGCCTATTTTCCGATACAGAGTCCATCGACTAGGCGTCACGTTCAGGAGAACTCGGCGATGCGATGCTCCACTTAATGGGTGTCAATATCTGGCTTCGACTGCGCGTATGCGCGATGCGTAGAGCGACGCCAATTATTTCATGTATGCACACCGGGTGCAGTAGGCACGCGGGAGACTGATACATTGATTGTGTGTGTGTGTGTCTCAGTCCTACATGCGTTTGATTTAAGAGATCACATTCTTAAAGTTAATAGAAAAATGTTTCTGATGGAATTAGTGAAAAAGAAGCATTTCTCCGATAACACTGGTTAACAGTTATTTTGCGCCAAAAGTTACCAATTCTTATTTACCAATTTTGATCTGCTGAATTTAAATGAAGTAAATGTTCCATTGGCAACAATTTTAGAGAGATACACGACAATGGAATTTTACACACATATTTTCCTTGAAAATAAATATTACTTTTGTGTTTAGCAATTCTTTGTGAAAACATGCTATATCGAAATCAACATTTTGATGATGGGATCATCCTGTCAGAGCTGTTTCATACTGCGGAAATTATTATATCGCCCCGTCAGGGTGGTTTAATGAGGGATAAACAGGTTCCCTGCGTGAATTCGTTTTAACTTAACTAGGAATTTCAAAGAAAGTAGTATCTTATTTGAAACGTTTTTTTCTTAACGTTATACTTTAATCATTGTTAACAATATTGTTTTAAAGTAAAATTGCAATATATCGCATAAGTGTGTTAATCAGTGACTATTCGCTGATTTTCAGCGGAAATGCTCCCATTTCACTGCTCTGTCTTATATCTCATTGATTTTGACCAAAGGAGTAAGATTTTACTGCAAAATCTGTAGTATACAAATATATTGTACGTTGCACCAAACCCAACTTTTTGCGTTCTAGCAATGAAATTAACGGTTTTCATACACCTTGCGTGACACTGTCTGTGTTTGTAAAGTGCATCGATAATGGGAACTACTACTAACTGATTCTTTCCGCAAGATTTTACTGATTGCAGTATTGTACTTATAACTGAACTACCAGTTATAAGTCTGAATGTACTTTAAAGAGTAATTAAAATGCAAGGCATATCTACTGAGAGTAAATATATTTAGTTCAAGGTGCGCGTGGTTGCGCAATTTACTCGGTGTATGCCGCTACTATTTATGCTGTCTTAAAGTAAATCAGTAAAAATGTTTTTGATTGAATCAGTAAAAGGACTAATTTATATAACATAAACAGTGAAATATACATTAGTTCTCAATGAAAACACTTTCACTTTACTGCTTCATTCTTCTTTCTTCTTTTTTCTCATTGAAATTTGAGTGAAAATCAGATTTCACTGCATAATTTGTGATAAACAAATTCGTTACACGTAATATCAAGTCCAAGTTTCCGTGTTTGTGACGATGGAATTAACGGCTACTATGCACCTTACTGTCTGTGTTCGCAAAATATGTCAATAAGGAATAATCGTTATTAGCTGATCTAATCAGCGAGTTTTTACTGATTGCAGTGCTATACTAATAACTGAATCATCGGTTATAAATGTAGCATTTCAGTGAAGAATATACCGATTGTACTTTAGAGAGTAATGTAGAAAAATGGCTAAGAATGGAGAAGAGATGATGATTCACGGTAGGAACTATTATAGAAAACCTGTGCGTCTCGATGATGCGCTCGCCAATTTATCGTATGGTAATGGCTGCACTTGTAACGAGTGACGGTCGATTGTATAAAACAATTCGTCGTTACGTGCACGTCAAGGATGTACACACGGGACAATCGTAGGCTCTGTTTGTATGAACGCGCGAAACGCGCACACCGATAACAGTTTGAACGCGCACCGCGCGACACAATTACGTCAGCTTTAAAATTATATCTTGCTACATAATCGGCGGAATCGCTCGCGCGGATAAACGGCCAGGTAATAGACAGCGTTAAGGTAGACCTCTCGCGGAACGCACGTCGCGAGACTGATTTGCTAATGAGAGGTCTGCAAGGTAGACCGCTTATCTCGAGGAAAGAAAAGAAAGAACGATAGCCGCGTTCGTCGAGCTAATATTTGCCTGCGACGCCGTGTGGTGTACGCATGCGATAGAAATATTACCTCCCGTGAAATTCGCCTGCAAGATTAACTGATAATACATGGAGCGTCTGATTTTAGCGCGACGATCGAGTGTTGTAAGTTCATTGTGTCTGTGTTAACAGCCGTCACTTGAAACTTGCCTCAGATGAAATACTCAGATTTTAATTCAGAATTAGTGTGAATTCCTCTGCTAAATCGCGATTATATTACATGTATTATATAATTCAAGTAAAAAACTCAAATCTAACCCCGATTTCAGATCTGAGTATCTCATATATAGGACAAGTTTCAAGTAATGACTATTAATACCAGTCTATCCATCGAATAAATACTTTTTACCTCGCAAATATTTTTTTCTCAGTGACTAAACTTTACATTTAGTTTGATATATAGACATATTTGATATATAGATATAGATAGAAATATATAGATATATTTGATAAGGATCCTATGTTACGTATTTTGTATTTGCAAACATAAAATCACGACAATCTCGAAACATCTCGTGACGTCATTTAGACTAGCTTTGGTCATGATAATCGATGATGTCATATCTCGTGAGCAACTGTAAGTGGCTGGGAACGCGACATCATGCTCGTTTGGCTTTCGCGACTTCGACCGGCACGTACGATAATAGTTTTATGTCTAATATTCATGATGTAGACGAGAAGAGGTATTACGGCGGACGCCGATATATTACAAAAAGATAGTCGAGCTGTGTGTATGTAACACGAAAGAGAAATAGAAAATATCTACTGGAACATACATGCGCATATATTATGAATCAGGTTCTGTTGAATGTCAACGTAAGTTCCAAGCATGTGTGAAATAATTTACCACCATTCGCGAAAACCCAGAGCGCACATTTCGGACCTGAAATTTCCAACACTCCACTTTACATAAGCATTGACATGTTGATTTACTTTAAACATCGCGCTACTCGAAAGTGCGCAATTTTTACGTTATATTCGCATATCTCTTTTATATACAAAGAAAGTTTCATAGTAAAAATTATTATATAGAATTTTGCAAAACCGAGAAATAGGTCGATATTCTATGGTAATTGACTATTTTCTCATTTCATATATATGTTTATATGCAAAGAATTGAAATGTGCTATTAAAAAATTTGTTACACTATGAGAAAAAGTATTTAAAAATAAGAAATATATTGATTCGGTAGATACTAATAACATGTTTACTTATAATATAAAGTAATTTCCAAATAAAAAAATATACATTTTCTTCAAAAGTTGTTCATGAAAGCAATTGTGTTATTCTGTTTAAATAAAAGAATTTAAAGTTTCTATTTCTAAGTAAATATATTATTACTCCTCATCGAAAAATATTTTTCTTTATCTTTTAGATATTTTTTTCAGATTTTCTTTTAGATTTTCTGTCAGTATGTTTAGTGCTTCTAAACATATATTTCTCAATGTAATTTACCATTTCATAGCAGGATAAATCTTATTAACAGTCTATTTTTGCATTACTAAAAACATTATAAAATTGAAAAGAATTTATTTGAAAAAAAAATTATAATACACTCTCTTTCCGTGTAATAACATTACTAAATGCAACATTTCCCAATCTGTTTATGAATGTATTTCACACATATTTTCAGCAACATGTGACTCACCTAGTTTTTCGCGTATGACGACCTGGAATATCAAAGAATAATTTTGTCTTGCTCGCAAGCAAACTTTCGTAGAGACTGGAAACGTGAAACTTCATGCGAGCCAGTGGAAGGCAAACTTTCCTTGCGTTGAAAGCGCAGTGCGCTAATGTGAATATGCCCTTCTGTAACGCACGTTGGTGACTCAAGCTAGGGAAGGGAGCGTGCAGTCATACAAAGGCCGGGTAAAGGGCGAGGGTAGAAACCCAGGAGGGGTTTGTCGGAGTAGTAGACACGAAAATCGATAATAAAATGGCGCGGCGACGCGCAGCATCCGTGGTGCCACGACGAAGGCGCCGGACGTTTAAGGTTTGTTGGACGTTTAGATTGCACCTTTTCAGTAGATAGAGGAAATACGCACGAAGAATCTTAGATGTTGATCTAAGAGCACGATTCACTAAAACATTATTGAACCAGTCAAGTCCAGCTCTTCAAGATTTTATTTCTGCTATAAATAGTGGAGATGCAATTTTTTTTTTCACGGAGATGCAATTTTTTGTGAGAACCGGAAGAATAGATACACTGAGAAAATACCTGAAAATTTATTTATTATGTAAACTTCATTTCGCAGAGATATCAGCTTTATGTCACAAAAATTAACTTTATACCTCACACATAAATTTTCAAGTATTTTTTCTCAATGTAAGTAAAATGGAATATTAACTGTAACTCGCAGAATTTTTAAACTTGCTAATGAGAGTTACACTTTTCGCACTGTATTCTTGTTCGAGATAAACGGGAAGGGATCGTCATAATTATCGTAAATACCTTTCGACGTGGGCGCAACCAGAGAGTTGCATTTCGGTCAGTTATCGTGTTGCACGCGAAATCATTAATTATCCTCTTTGATCGTCCAGTGATTCGACGTCGTCCTAAGTGCGTTTAATGAGTCGAGGTAGCGGAGCGACAGTGATCGCCTTTAATTTGCTCGAAACGATCGGTAGACACACCCAAGTCAATCGTCATTATATGTCTCGATGTTTAGGCGTGACCGATTGTCTGCGCGAGACTGCCGTTGCACGGCAGAGAAAGAGAGGAGGAGAAAGACAGGGATATCGCCTTACTGTTAATTTTACGACAAGCGACTAATGGACCAGATCGTCGTGTCCCGATCGTGTCTAATCGTTCATGCCTTATTGGCTCAACCGACACGAGCTGTCCGCAATGTCAAAAAAAGCCCGCCTCAATTAGCAGTCGTCGCCATCCCCGATCGAACTACGTTTTTGCGCGAACGTAAACGAGCGTGTGCGCGTTACTTTATAAGGGCCATCACGAAATTACAAAGGTGCTATTTTTATCCGTTCGCTCTTCTGTGAGAAAGCAGTATTTCACACACAAACACTTGTAAATGACACATTTAATCGGGCACTTCCGATCATAACAGCATTTCATCAGATAAACCAATCAAAAAATTATGAATCGATATTTCTCATCAGATGTTTCCTGATCGGATACAAAATTCATCGGTATTTTGATCGGAAATATCCGTTTGTTAATTTTTTATCAGATAATGTCTCTCAGTATACGATAGTACTCCATAGAAGTTACACATGCAATACGAATTTATCCACGCGGTCTGTAACGACAGTCCCACAGTTATTGCATGTCAAATGCTACTCGTTGAATCTGTATTACCTACGTAATTGAGCAAGACAAGTTCCGCGCGCGACGACAATCGACTCGCGCGTGGAATCTAAATGTGGATGAGAGAGAGAGAGAGAGAGAGAGAGAGAGAGAGAGAGAGAGAGAGAAAAGAACACGCACATGCGTGCGTGCGTCGTGCGAGATTGCATGACTGCGTTTCAACGTGAGACCGTCGAATCCAACAGCTTTAAACAGGTAACGGTCTACCGGTCCACACGCCAAGAATAGTGACGTGTCACCTATTCGTTATCCACTGACTAATTCCTAACGATGCAATGTAAATATAGTGTCCTGTTTGCCGCGCGATACGCCGTCTGTCCACTTCATGTCCGCACCGTCACTGCTCTCGTCGCGATTTTTCTATCATTAACCGCTGTGCTGTGCATATCGCAAAAATGTATAATTAGAGTGTTGGAAAAAGGCTTGACGGAAAGAGAGCAGCTCGACACGTTTCATTGGGGAGGCAGATAAAAATGTGAGAATACTTCTTTTATATCTACAGATTTTTCAAAAACACAGTGCGTTTATCGTGTATTAAATATATCGATGATCTAATTAATAATAATAATTCAACGGTAACGATAATGTAATGGTACACAATGAGCTGTTGAATACAATAATGTTAACGGCGCATGTGAGTTATGAAATGCAAATACGACTGCAATGTAAATATGCAAATTCAATCTCTCGTGACGTGTGTCGCGGCAATACTGACATTATCAGCGGAGATAGTGTAGAGTTGGTACAACTATGTCGACTAGATAGTGACACTCGAGATTTTAATCGCATACGAGATGTGATTGCACGTTAAAAACTCTTTCGCGCGAAGAGAAAAAAAAGACGCATTTTTAACGTGCGAGTTCTTCGAGGACGATTATAAAATCGTCACGTGTCGAGAGTATAAAAAGATCACGGTCGTAGGAATCGCCGCCCCGGATATTTGTGGAAACGATCTCCCGTGATTTTGCGACGATGAAAATCCGATCGATTTGTCTTGCAATCGAAAGAAGAGGATTTCACTCGTCGAATTAAACGAGTAATTTGTTCATCAGATACAATATTTCTTTGAAGGCGACCGCTGATTTTGTCGATCTAACTTCTTTTTCTCAGTGCAGCATTACAACGTGAATGAGAGATACATCGCGGCAGTGATTAATGTAACAATGAGATACATCAAACAATTGCGAAATAAAAAAAAGCAATTACGAATTAAAAATCTGTAATTAAAAATAAAGAAGAACGCGCTCGTTAATATTACTGGATGACCCAATACTTTCCGTCTGTCGAGCAGCGCAAACGCTCTATAAAAGATATTGCGCGATATTCAGGTTTGTTGATTCGCTCACAGGCAGGCCTATGCATAAGGATATCAGTTTTGCAGTCTGACTTTGGCTTACCATCTAATGAATATCAATAGCAAGCCCTGTAGCTGTACTGCGTTCGCAACGGGTAAAAGACGGGCGAGACTATCGATTCTCATCGATACGAGAGAGTGTCTACTGGTTTAAGAGGGAGGGGACCTTGCAGGGCTTCCATCGGGGTAGATTAGCGCTCTTCGAATGAACACAAGTCTACGTAGGAGCTTGGCACTCTTGCACGCGAAAACGACGAGACTATTTTCTTCCTTCACCTTTCGAGGCAAAATCAGCATCGAATGCGCGCGTCTCAGTGAAACTACGTTCAGCAAAAATCCTGAAGTCTATGAGAGAAGAACAATTGAAACGCAAGATCGCTTATAAACGGGAAATTGTTTGATGTATCTCGTTGTTACATTAATCATTGCCGCGATGTATTTCTCATTCACGTTATAATGCTGCACTGAGAAAAAGAAGCAGTTAGATCGACAAAATCAGCGGTTACTCGCCTTCAAAGAAATATTGTATCTATTGAACAAATTACGCGTTAATACAGCACTAAGTTGTTGACCAAATCACGCAATCATCGAATTAGTTCATAACTCTCATCACAACAACTATAGAATTCGTTCAGTCGACTAAACGTTTGCTTCAATGAATTTTGTTGATTCAAGCAAAGTCTCGTTAACTCAACCACTTTTTTTTCAATGTGCATGTACAACAATTACACTAAACAAAACATACACTGAGAGAAAAATACTTGAAAATTTATTTGTGGAATATAAAAGTTATTTTGCACAAATAAACTTTCTAAACAACTTTCTCACTCCAAGAATTTTTTATGTATTAACGCGCGCGTAAAAACTGTTATAAAAAATACGATATTTACAAATGAGTCCGCAAGGCGGACGATATTATTCACGGCGCGTTTCTCGCTTCAAAATAACGCAGCGCGATGTATCTTTCGAGGAAGTATTATCACGCGCGTACTGATACACCGATACACCGTACTGATGCACATTGCGTCGTATTGTATCGATACTCCAGGTAACCAATGGCACAGGTATCGCCCGCGAAAACTCATGATAAACGGGAACTCCGCCACAAAAGCTCCGTCGGTATAGCGCCGCGTGTTCTGCTCGGCTGGTATACGTTTTAAATATTTAAGCTCGTCGCGCGCAAACCGAGCTTTCCTACCGAAGTACAGTTAGAAATTTCGCCATTGATTCCCGGCTTCGCTTCGCCGACGGTATGCCAATGCGATTGTACCGTGCGTGGATTTACTTCACAGGTGAATCATTCGCCAAAAATCAATAACCTTCGTGAGAGGAAGCGTTACAAAAAATACACTCCAAGGCGTGTGAATATTAATGATCAAGCTCCCCCGTGTTTCGTCCACGCGGCACGCAAGGTCAATTATCAGATTCAGGGACTCTATTATGTTGAAGCGGTCGCGTTTCTTAGAAGTGCGCCAAATGCGTTGCATGAAAACTCTTGAGTCAATCTACGACTACTGGTTTGTTGTATTTAAATACGACACAGACTATGATTAATTAGAAATGCCTTGAAAGGAGATTTAGTTGTTGCACAAGAGCTTTCGTAAAATTTGCAAGACCCGCTTTCGCACTGAGGAAAAAATGTTTGGTAGAGGAGACCGGGACTAGTTAGCTATTGGGGTAAGTCGGCAAAATCGATGATTTTTGCTGTGTTTTAAAAGTTTTCAGAATCAAACAAGCAGCAGTTTCAAAGCTATCTTTGACATGTTGAAAAATCTTGCTTGCTTAATTTTGTAACTTATCAGAAAATGGCAGAAATAATCGATTTTACCAACTGATCCCGGTAGTCAGTCCCGGTTTCCTCTATTTGTAACCATAATTGCATAGAGAGAAGTAATTATTATAAATTATGATCAAGAAAATTATTTTTTATAAAATTCTACTATAATGTTAGTAATAATAACATTTTAAACATATGATTATTACAATTTTTATGTTAGAACAACCAACAAATATAGTTGGAGTAAAAAATAACTATAATTTTCGTAAGATCAATTATTTGTTTTTTCTCGGTGCGATTTGTTTTTGCACTTTTATATTTGTCCCTATTCGTTGTCTATTACTAATTGCAAACGATCGATCCTGCGTGACAAGATGGTGCAAACCGACAGTGGAAACTCCAGTCGATCGTTCATCCTGACGACGCTGACTGTCATGCAACTGACAAGAGCTAAATCCGTATATCAGAACTTTTGTTCTATGATCGTATATCGCCGACAGGCACGGGATTATTATAATCGTCGAACAGGTCGACCCCATGAGACTCTTTGGAATGTATACCTGTCTCTATTTCTATCGAGCCATTATATTACTGTCTACTTAAAGCCAAGAAATAAATTCTGATGCACATCTCATCCGGTTAGATATCCCTTTAACTCGGTATTCTTGATCTTTTAATAAATATTTCTCCGGTTTATTGTTGATAATTGATATTGAGTTTGATCGGATAGACTTGGAGAGGTTATTTGTCAAAATCTTCGTAGCTGAAACATCACTTGGCAAGGTCAACACATACCGCTCATCCGTAATATATATACAGGGTGAGTCATTTAACGTTAGATTCTAAAATATCTCTGTTGTTTTTATAAAAGAGGAATATATAAGGTGATAAGAAGTACGTTGTGTGGTTGAAGCTTAAATATTGTAATCAACCAACTTAATCTTCCACTCATACAATTTATTCCTTACACATTTTCTTTTAATATCAAAAACAACAGAGTCTAACAGTAGGTG
>NW_022639474.1:2153571-2182517 GCF_010583005.1 Odontomachus brunneus
TATATATATATATATATATATATATATATATATATATATATATAAAGTTACGAATGTGTAATTCCCTGTATGTCACTGGGTCACTATTACTATATGTAATGTAGCAACGTGTGAGTAAACGATTTTCTTCGTGCTAGCGTTTTCACTTGTGTCGTGCGCCCGGTATCGATTTCTTAACCACGGCATTAACATCATTCCAATTTCGCACGGCGTTTAACAGTCGTTAACTACTATGTTCGCGCGTTTTTACAACTCGGCCCTGCAATTCGTAACCGCGCAAATTCGCCTCATATGCCGTCGCATTCGCGTTATCACCCGACATCTGCACTAGACTTGAGTTAGTAAACGAAAAAATTTCTTCTTTTCCAGGTAAGACGGACAAGGTTACCCGATTCCCTCTGGGGTGTACGCGTCATCACGCGAGCACCGAAGCAAAGTCTTGATTATCTCGCGACAGAAAGATAGAGAGACAGGGAGAGAGAAATAGAAACAGATAAACGCGTCTCGGTGGAGAGGAAGCGCCGCCGGATCGATTTCTCGCCACGTTCCGCCGACGAGATGTGGCGACTCCAAGACGCGACTGCACCGTCAAGTCCGCCTGACGATAGCATCGTTACCGAGGCACCCACGGCGAGGGTTAAAAGCCGGATGAATGGCCGGATTGTCCTCGTGCGGAGAAAAATTCGGCCTCCATACGCGAATACCGACCTGTCGCGCGATAACGCACAGCAACGAGGTAATATGGCGCGATGGCAGATTAGGGCAGCTCCAGGAAGCTGCTCCGACGTTGTCTCGCGGATGTTGAAAGACCTCAAGTGCCGTTACTCATCGATGATGAGAGTGGCACTTGGTTGGTTAAGACCCAACACGTTATATTTATATTCTTGAGGTAGTCTTGCTCCCGACGCAGAAAAATATGCTGTCGAATCAGTAGAATTGCTCAACAATGCGTCATAGTAGGAATAAATCTTCTTGATTCAACAGCAATATTATTGAAACGTTGTTTGATGCATTTATTTTCATAGTTGGAGTATTAGTTTCAATAGTATTACTGTTGTGCTCTCTAAACTTTTTGGAGGTGCTTTTTGAAGTTTCATTTGAAAAATAGAACAACTGTCGAGTCACCTGAACTTTTCACTCATACAACATGAATTCCTCATTCTGAATTATCCAGTGAATATCTTCACTCGAAATTGGAAAATTAATCTGACGTGCTCCACTACCAGAAACATATTCGCTCTAATCGATTGAAGCATTCACTCAAATGGAATCAGAGTCCACTCTAAATTCGAGTGAAACATTGTGATTTCGAGTAGAAATACACTTTTTGCTCGTTTGGAGTGTGAATTTCTGATTTGGACAAAATTTTTTTCTTTATTCTTGTGGTGATGGACAATTACATCTCCTTAAACCACACCATAAATTTCCCCGCGGAGTGGAGCGTCATAGTACTAATAACGATACCGCAAACGGGATCGAACTCGCGAGCAATTTTTCGGATGCTCCCTGCATGAGCTCCTCCCACGGATGTAAAGACGACCGTGCCCGACGCATTAAGGTAATAACATCGGAATTGAAGTGGCCGCGCGAGGGTGGGTCTCTGACTTCATTCACGCCAGTAAATATTCCTCGCTATTACACGCGGTAGATAAGCGTCAGACAAGCGTGCCTGCCTCGGTGCAAAAGAGCTCGGCGCTAATTGAGACCGGGGGTTGCACAAAGTGCGTTTACGCGCATCCCGAGGTCTCTGAAAGAGGTCTCTCAAAACCCTCAAGCGCGTGAGAGCGCTCGCCTCGGGAGCGCACGACTATTCTAAAAGGAAAGCACAGAAAGGTGGTTTATTGAGACGTCGCTTCCCCCCGCCCCCCCCCCCTCCTTATTTATAACCAGAGGAGCAGCTCCGTCGTTGGAACGCATCCTAATCGCTGGAAAAAATTTGGCACGCTCGCCTTAACGAGCACAATTCCTCGACGCCGACCGCCGCGACGTAGAGCCTGGTGAACGTCCTCGGAGGAACGGAACACGGACAGTCCGTGTAATTGCAACAAGGAGAGCCGTTCCTGAGGCTCGTCGACGATTTCTCCAGACTCTCTCACGTCCACGCAATGCCGTGGTGCCATGTGGTCTTTGCGCATGCGACGCCCTTGTACAAGTGAAGACGCGTGCAGCAACTAAAATATAAATAGTCGCATACACACACACACACATACAACAACAACAACAACAACGACACCCTCGCGCACACGTGGGACGCGGGTTAAAATTTGTTTCGGAACGAGGACAAGTATTACGGAGCGTTGTTGTGTTGGTTGGCTCACGTACGCACAACCCTTGCAACCCCCACGCAGGTCCACCCCCGAGAGAGGACCGTCTTATTTTAGAAAGTCGTGTGAAAAGCCGATCGCGGCGACAGGGAGCGGCGAAGGAGCGCGAGACGAGGACATACATAATTTATCGATAGATTGTCTCTCCCGCAAGTCCGGACTGTAGTATATAGTAGATCCGCCGTCGAGTGCGCAGGGTAAGGTTGAGTCTGGCTGGGCGTTGGAGCGCAGGAGCAGAGAGAGCACGGCAGGACAAACGGACGGCAGCGGGCCGAACGTGTGTCGACCGAGCGACGTACCTCGCCGAGGAAGCTCTCCCCTGGAGTATTGCGCGAGAAGCTTTTAGTGAGTCACGAGCCGACGAGCAGGTCGAGGAGCAGCCTTGATCAAGGAGACGAGAAGTTGACGTGGTCGACCGGTCGTCCAGGTAAGTCGACTCTCCTCACGGGACCAGGCCGCGACGTCATCGACGAGCCCAAAAAAGTCTCGTTCAGTATTTCCCCGGGTCATCCCTTCGCCACCGGGTCGGGGTACGTCCGTGTTCTACTTTTGACGTGTCGTTGTGTCTGGGAAGCGTCTCGACGAAGCGAGAAAATCGTTGGCGATGAGCGGAACTCGTCGCTCGCTCTCTCTTTCTCTCTTGCTCTCGCTCTTCTTCTCCACCACGGGACTTCTTGGGCTCGGGAAAATCGGCTGTTCTATCTGTGTGTCCGGGAGTAGCGCGACAGTAGTGTGAAACTTTCGAGATACGCGCGGTATCTTCGACAATGGCAATTAAAAGGACCCCATTTGAGGGGTCCTCCGAAAGCGGAGTGATGCGCGATGAGTGGCGATCGTGCTCGCGCGCGCGTGTAATTCTCCGTAATGAGGCTAAATGACATAGATGACCTCTTGCCTGTGCCCAAAAATTATCCAGTCGGCTCGTGGACGCTTTAGACGCCACGTAGGCACGTATTAGAGCTTATTATGTGCGAGCAGGAAGTAGTCGCCTCCGCTGGAGCAACGCAAGAGCAACGAGAGCCGTCTTCGCGTACAGAGCCGCCGTTCGATCATCGCGCTGATTATTATCGATGCCGATTTCTCGTTCTTCGCGCGAGAACGCACACACCGCTTGTGTAACTCGTAGCCCTTGCTCTGCCCGGTCTCTAATTGATTGCGCTCCGCGCGAAAGCAAATTAACAGTTCAATCACCCACCGTAGAGACAATCCTCCTAGACACGCCACGCACCACGTAGAACATTTGCGCATTGAGTACTGCCACACACACACGTGCCACAGATGCTATTGTCGTCGGATGCGTCGGCGTTATTAGCGTAACAGGCACTTCTTTCCTCTGTAAAGTACATCGGCCCGTTTCCGCGCGTGCCGCTCTGGCCTATTTTTCGTCGAGATCGTGCTTCAAAGACTCGTGCGGAATAATCTTCGTGTCTCGAGATTGGCGTACACAATCGATACGCCTTTTTCTTATTATTGTCGTTTAATTATGTATTCGTAAACTATAACTATCGTCGTGAAAATAGCGATAAGCTGACAGCACGATGGAAGTTTCTGGAAAATGAGACGAGATCAGAAGTTGGGGAGACGGTAAAAAAAAACTTCCTGGGCGATAGTAATTTCGCAAGTAGTAAGAAGTGGAGCTGCGAAAGTCCTCTAGTCTTTGCACATCCGTGCGCCTCGTCTTTCCCGATGTGATAGCAGTATTGACAACTAATCGATTAAAATGTCCTTTGACTAGAATAATCGGCATATCACTCATCAAAATCGATCAACCGTCGTATATAAAATCACGAATAATTCCGTGATGAAATTGATCAATGCATAATTAGTCATACATCAAAGTTTGAGAGATTAATAATTAAATTAATTGATATGAAACTAATTATTAATTTTATCATAAATTAAATAAATTAATATAAAGTTAATCATTAATTTTATTAATCGAGGTAATTATTTACGACTTTATGTATAACGGTTGATCAATTTTGATGATTGATTTACCGATTATTTTAGTCAAAAAAGATCTTAATCGATTAATACCCAACATTATATCAAAACGAAAGAAGATCGGTTGACTCAACGTGACAGTCAACACGACTAAATGCGCTTTAGCTGAAGTAAACAGAATTTCTGTTTCTTACCAACTACATCCAATTCTTAATGAAATGCCAAAGTGGATAACAAATTCTAAAATTGTCGATAACATGGAGGAGATAGTTACTAATACGATCACAATATTCTTTTTGCATTTCTTATATATATAGATCTCTTTAAAAAAATGTGTGCTGCTTTTGTTTTACCATATTCGCGTCAAAAACCTAACTACGTCTATATACAAGTTTTTCTACAAATTTTTTATATATTTTTAAGTTGTTAAGTTCAGTTGTAAAAGTGCTACAATGTTCTCTGAAATTTTTACCGAACAGAGCAAACACATTTTTAGTACATGTTGCACAAATTTTCTGTGAGACAAATTTATTCTGTACAATTTAATTGATGTTTCGGGGTATAGATTTTGAAATTTTCCATTGCTTTCATCACATATTAACAACTGCTCCAAATAATTTTTATACATACTTTTATTATACAAAAGTGTTTGTAATTTTGTGCAATCTGTAGGACATAAGCTTTGCACAAGAAACTTAGCATTTTGTCAAAAATGTGTCAAGTATGGCATCCCCTTAATGTGACAATAACATCACTAAACGCTTTCTAATTAAAAGAAAGAGAATTTCTGATTTTTGCAAATCGAATTTACAACACAGTTATTAAAAACTAGAAATTCAATTTTCTTCAACTAGTGTCGCGTGTTAGATGATTAAGATTTTAGTTGACTTAAATAATTAAATCATTCATCAAAATGGATATAGTAACGAGTAATTTAATCGATTGATAAAATTAATCATTAATCAGTGTATAGTCAAACAAGTCACAAAGTCTGATTAATAATTCATTTTACCAATCGATTAAATTATTCGCGATTATATGTATGACGATTGATTAATTCTGGTTGTTGACTCGCTTTTAGTCGAATCGAATTTAACCGATTAATGCTCAACATTACCTTCAATTAATATGCATTTGGTCGCATCATTGTCACGATAAATCGACCAATCTTTTTTTTCCGTGTACAATAGTCAAGTGTCAAACAATAATAATAATAATAATAATAAACAATAATAATAATAACAACAATAATAATAATAATAACAACAACAATAATAATATTATTAGACAAATGTGGGAAGTGACGTAAAAATAGAACATTCATGTTGAAATACTCGAACGTTAATCTAAGGTCGAAAACAATCGCAAAGTCTCTGCGACGTTTTTGACGTGGGCGATGCTTGTGGAAAGCACCAAGCAGTCCTCGTTTCCGCGGTGAATGAGGAGCCGTTCGATAAGCGTTCTAAACTATCAAAGGGGCACCGCTAAAAGGCTGTGCCAGGTGTACCTACGAGTAGAATTGATTTCGCGATCCGATCATCATCGACTATCGAGCGTACCAGTCTCGCTGTTGGCACTCGAAGCTTTTTCAATCCGGCGCTTCTTCCGTGACGTTGTCGACCTGCGACTCTCCACGTATTATTACCACCGCCCTCACAAGATCGTTAATCCCCGCGGCCATTCTCGTGGCTTGCTTTTGATTGAGGACGAAGTGATGTCACGCTCTTCGGAGCCGTCGCGTCGTGTCAGAAACGGAAACATCTCCCGGGAACGATTAATCATACAAGATTCCGATCGAGTCGCGTTTTATCATTGCATTTCTGTCGTACCGCCCGCAAACATCGTCCCTGTTTACCCAGCCCGCTGCTTCATCAGCGGCGAACGGTTGTCTCGTAAAAAATATCGCTCAGTCGAGGACATAACGTATCGTCGTGGTGATTTCGTCCTCTCTGACGCGGAATGCGTCAGAGCCTGAAACTTTAATGCACGGCGCGCACGCTCCTATCCGCCACGCGAATCTCATTGGCGAAACGTCTGTAAACCGGCCGTAAATGGGTTAACATCCAGGAAGCGTCGCTGCACTATCGATAAATGCACATGACAATTGCACATCGCCGCGGCAGGTGATTTGGAGATGCTGCTGAGCGATAAACGGATGTCATGCATGATAAAATCGTACCTGGTGCACCACCGCTGGTCACCGCTTATCTGTCGTTACTCCTGATTCGCCTTTCTGTTTTGACAAGATAGCTCCGCTCTCGTAAATTTCAGTAATACATGCGGGGAATTTTTAAATCCGCGCGAGCGGAGACGGGCGTCCGCCGCCAATCGTAACGGCACACAGGAAAAGCAGTATGTTTGTCCCGCACATAGATCCGTGTCTGTGCCTGTGCCAAGCAAATTCAATAGTAAAGTAAACAACTGATTATGTGGTCGCTGCAACCACAAAGCAATTGCTGAGTTACTGACGCTGCAACAGTGACGATATCTGGTTGCTCCAATCAGAATGCAGCGGAATAGGAGTGGAAATGAGGACGACATTTTGTTTTGGACGAGACATCCAATATTACATGCAATAATTTCATCATTAACTGCCAGAGTATTAACACATATATCTCCTATGATGCGTTCATTAGGAAAAAAAATAAACTGTTTAACCCTTTGAAGCACAGGACCTTCAAAATTCAGATTCTAATAAAGTATTCATGTCACATGTCCAGAATGACAACTCAAGAGATTATTCATTTTAAAATTAATTTTCTCTATTTCCTATTTTCCAATTTTTATAGAATAAAAGTGGTCTTACCGTGCAATTACTGTTCAACTACCATGCAAGAAAATATTTCCATTCCTAATCGTTCTTTGATCTTTACTTTATGTTCTTTTTTTAGGTAATTATCTATTTATATTCTAATAATTATCTAATTATTATTTTTTGTCGCGAGATCACGCCTGAAGCTATGATTTGGTTCTAATAAGTGATCTCACGGTGAAACCAGTGTGCTCCAAAGGATTAAAGAGTATAAAATTTCATTTTAACATAGTGCAAAATATGGAGTCTCGGAAAACGGAGTTATATAAAATATTGGTTATATAAAACAGACATGAAAATAGAAAAGAAAAGGAATTTGGATTATTCAAGAAATCAATCTTGTTTCATATTCACCAACTTCTCCCTTATCCATGGTAAATGTCACTCAAGCTGATTTCTGGTTGCTAGAACACAGATTATTGACGTAGCATTGATGCAGCTAATGTGTCAAAGTAATTTTATCGTCTCAACCATACAGAAAGATAACTAGGCTGATAGACTAAATATTTCTACATATGTGCACATATCTTTATTTCCCGGATATTTTTCACTTCACGTCACCGAAATATAATTCGTGACAACGCCGAGTCTAATAATCATGAGATACTGCGTGGGCGACCGCAAAAGAAAACAAATTTAATTAAATCAACTATGTGCGTATGACTCAGCGTGTGTAGCGTAGAACGCAAACGCAGCACCGTTCGTTGTGTAAGCGCGTCCACGTGCCTTCGTGTCATATTTTTCTTTAATCAAATGTAATTTGTTAATCCAAATTACATTCCTGCGTCTCTCCTCGCATTGATCCCGCGGCATTATCTTGAAGCTCCATTTATGAGACACCCTATACGCATGTCGCACGATGTAATAGCGACGCGATAACGAAGAGTACTTTTTTTCACATCGTTAAAGACAATTAGCGCAACGAGTTCCGCTAATGTGACTGAAAGTGAATTTGTGGAGGATGACGCGAGCGAAGTCACACAGGCCACTTTTCTTTTTTCTTTCTTTCTCTTTTTCTGTCGCAGCACCAGGAAGCCTCGGCTGAAAATTGCTATCGTGTTACTTGCGATTCGATGACCTGAATGTAGGTCTCTTAGAATTACATGCATTGCGTGAGCTCGCTATCGATCGCGTACAATCGAAAAAAATCAAAATTAGCGCATGCATGTCTCGCGCGCGATACGTCCTCTTGCGGAAAAAAAGAAGCAGCACAGCACGCTGCTAACAAATGAATTGTACAGCGGGTGTTTGACATCCCGGGGTTGATCCGACCACAATCTGTCTCATATTTCAGTCGGACGTAACCAACCGGCAAGCAAAATTCTCATGAGATTTTCTTCCTCTCTGCATTTCATAACGCGCAATAACATTCATATTCTTTAAATTATATATTACTAATTTATTAGCATTGATGAATAATAGTGTTCTGATAATATAATTACACTAAAAAAACGCGTAAAATTATAGAGACCGAAGTTTCTATTTTAATTTCATACTTGTTATATTATAGTCAGCACTTGTAAATTCTGACTGCAAACTTTTGGTTTATTCGTACGATCAAGATAAAAGTACCAACAATGCGCGGACACGTAACTAATCCCGTACATTCTTATTGTTTTGGTCTTTAAATGCAAATATTTATATTTTCAACGTAGAATATATGTGTATATACTTTATATCGAAAGTTTAATTGCTTTATATTGAAAGTTTTTACCTCAATCAACCGGCGTTAATCTATGTATCGACGCGACTGTAATGTGTCATCAATCAATTCGAACTAATTACGCGTTTAACAGCAGCGCATCGGATGCAACCTTCCACCTTTGATAGAATCCCATTTTCCTCAACTTCAGTGCTAATGGGAAGGTTATCTCGTGCTGCTACCTTTTCGTATCGTATCCGCGATCGCTCTTCTAATTAAAAGCTGGTCGAAGTTGCGCTTCCCCTAAATCCAAGCCGGTTTTGGTCATTCAGTGTCGACGGGTTCGGCTTCTCCTCGATGCTCCCGACGCTCATTAAACTCATTAAGTGCGTCAACTTAGCCATATCCTATGACGCATCCATGTGTGCATCCGCGTTCACGTGAACGACGGAGTCGAACCGGGTCGGATCAATAACGCCAGGAATGGATACTTGCCGGCTCGCGGAGTCGCCGTGTGCAGCCCGTTTCTGGTTTTCCGTCGGAAACGAAAGCGGAAGTGGCCGGCATGCTTAGAAATTCTACCCAGCATGCTCCCGCGACACCTTTCGCGCAAACCTGCCTGCGTTTACTTCGGGAAACAAATTCGAATTTTACCTTCGGCAAAAATAGACGGCGACTTCGTCGTGAAAATTCGAATAACAGCTCCTGAAATTCGTGCGCTGAATTCACCTCTAAACTACGGTTCACAGAATAGCAGAAGTAATTATATTTGACGAAATTCTGTCAGATAATATTTATCCCGTTTGATTTCTTCTAAATGGTAAAATATTGTATTTTATTATTCAATATAAAAGTAATGCGAAACTCGTGTTTCACAAGATCGAGTCTTTTCATATGGAAATTCAGATAGTTGTAGCTATATTTCTAATTACTATTTTGTACCTTACCTACTTTCTGCTTTAGTCACTCTGATCAAAGAATACTGAGTATTTTCGTGTCCAGTTTCTAAATCGTTAAAAAAACCTAATCAGTAAAAACAGTACCCTAGTCAGTACTCTAATAAATCCTAGTCCTGGTAAAAGAATCATTTTCTAGCTAGTATCAGTGTTTCTTGGAAATTTTTCTACTCGACTTATGCAAACAGTGATGTATACATATAGAATTATACATGATCGATGAAACGTATCACATCCTGTATAGTGAGGAATTCTTCTACGATTGGCCTTCCAGTCAGAATTTTTAGAACATGCGATAATCAAGATTGTCAGTCGTAAAGCGGGACTTACAACTCGCCGGAATGAATTGCTTTCGCCGGTGCAGTTATTTCGAACGATCCGATATTATTACTTTCGGCCATGTGTTCGTTGCGATAGAGTTCGCGCGAAGTTCCCACCGTATAGATTCCTACCCCAAGACAGTAATATAGACGAATGTGTGGGTGTGAAGATATAACGAGCGGGGATATTTTTCTCGGAACCTGCGCGCTCTTCGGAGGGATGGAAGAAAAAGGGATGGACGATATAGGTGCGTGTATACGATGCCGAAACGTCTGGAGGTTGCCAGAAGGTTAAAAACGCGATTGGAAGCCCTGGACGTGCACGCAGTCGCCGTTTAATCCCCGTCTTTTGCTCGGATGCGATATCGTCGAGTACTTAGAGCGGTCTTCTTTATACTTTATGCGTGTGAAATGTTATTTTTGGGCTTATTTCGTGCCTCCAGCCGACTTAATTACTCGTGTGACCGGTGACGTGACCCACCGCGACTACTCTGAACACCACCCTTTGAGTCGCATGCCATAAGTTGAAAGTGAAATTCATAGCCACATTCCGCGAAAGTCTTTATCTCGGTCAACGAATTCTCCCGCCTCTCTGGAAAGTGTTTTTAGCCGAGTGCCTTTATGTTCATAAACTGACAACTCATAACCCGAGTAGAAAATTGACCAGTTTTTAGTCAATAATTGGCTAGAAATTCTGGTTTCTAGCCAAAAACTGGCGGTTGCTTTACCAATAAATAAACAGTAAAACTAGTCAGTTTCTGACTACTTTATAACTAGTTTGTTTTCAGTTTCTGATCGGTATCTTTTTGTAAAAAAATTCTTTCAAATAGTTTTTATCATTCAATTCTGCACATTATAAAATATTATATTTTATTATTCAACAGGTGACATAAAAATAACGCGGAATTCGTTTCAGAGAGTAGAGTCCTCTCATGTAGAAAGAACTTATTCATTGTTGGTTGTAGCTTTATTTTTAATCAGCATTTCTTCTTGCCTAATTTCTCATGTATTTTCCTGACCAATTTCGGAACAGTTACTGTAATAAATTCAAACCAGTAAAAATTGACCAATTCTTCCCTGAAATTGTTCTACTCAGCAATCTACGTTTCTATCTGTCTACATCCATTGTCTTAGGTATCTGCTCAAATCTCGCTGAAGTCCAGGACGTTTGTATAGGAGCAATTAATTTTATCTATAAATTGCACTTTGTATACGTGGAACGCGTCGCACGGCACCGTTCAAGACGTGTTTGCATAAGAATGATGAAAAAATCTACTGCGAGAAAAAGGTCAATGCCGAATCTAAATGCAAATTCAATGCTGACGTCGTACGATGATGTCATAGCACAATGATTAATGGGCGAAACTAGCAAATTGCAGCCAAGTTCGCGGAGTCTCTAAAAAGATTAATAGGATCGATGTGCTTTCGATCGTCCGCGCTGCACAGCAGCGGATAATTGTCAGCCCTTTTCATAGAGCGTTGCTCCTGCGGTTATCGTTCCGGGACACGGGCGGATTTTTGTCCCATGATAACTCAGTGCGGCCTGCCCTGCCAAGGTTAATCGCCGACAATATACGGCAATACGATCTCTGTCTTTTATGCCGGTTATGATTGTTCGCGTGCCTTCCCCCGTTTACATTCAACTCTCTCAACCACTTTTACCTTCCGCTCCTTCACGTCACGTCCTACGGACGAGTTACGGCGTTTATGGTTGTACCCAGATATTCGTGGCGCGTTGTGCAACCTGAATGTTCGGGGATTTGTAAAAATCCCTGCCTAACAGTGTTGGACATTGATCGATTAAAATTTTCTTTGACTGAAATAACCGGCGAATCAATCATCAAAGCGAATTAATCGTTACATATGTAATCACGAATAATAATAGTAATTTAATCGACTGATGAAATTAATTATCAATTAGTGTATAGTTAATTACATTGAAATTTTATTAATAATATACTTTATCAGTCGATAAAATTGTTTGTAATTTTATACAGAGTATTTTACAAATAAACCTATCAAAAAAGTACACTCCGATTTCTTTCTAATCTGGCACAAATATAAAAGTATAAAAAATATTTAGGTCATATTTTTCATTTTAGCCCACTTTAAGTTTCACGGGCAGTTTATAGCTTTTTAATGTTCTCACTCCTATCATCAACAAATGCAACAAATGCAACAAATGCAACAAAAATGCATAAGAGATAAAATTGAATACAAGATATAGTTAAATAATTTTATCAAAATAGGCATAGCTAAAACACGAACCATTCTAAATTTCTTTAGCCGAGATACCAACTGAGATCTTTTAAATCTGTGCTAAATTAGTAAAAAATGATTCGTATCTCGGCCAAACCGAGAGAGAGAGAGAGAGAGAGAGAGAGAGAGAGAAATTCGACAATTTTAATTAAAATTTTAACAAAATCGACATAGCTGAGACACAAACCATTTTAAATTTCTTTAGCCGAGATTTTATCCGAAATATTTTAAATCTGTGCTAAATTAGTCAAAAATGGTTTGAATCTCGGCCAAACGGAGAAATTATTTGTACAAATAATTTCTCCGTTTGGCCGAGATTCAAACCATTTTTGACTAATTTAGCACAGATTTAAAATATTTCGGATAAAATCTCGGCTAAAGAAATTTAAAATGGTTTGTGTCTCAGCTATGTCGATTTTGTTAAAATTTTAATTAAAATTTTAACAAAATCGACATAGCTGAGACACAAACCATTTTAAATTTCTTTAGCCGAGATTTTATCCGAAATATTTTAAATCTGTGCTAAATTAGTCAAAAATGGTTTGAATCTCGGCCAAACGGAGAAATTATTTGTACAAATAATTTTTTTTTAACTTTTTACGTTTTGTTTAAACATTTTGTTATTTATACAAATAAATTTACATATTTGACTTCATATTCATAATCGACAAACCAAAAAAGTCTATATCTTGTATTCAATTTTATTTCTTATGCATTTTTGTTGCACTTATTGATGATAGAAGTGAGAACATTAAAAAGCTATAAACTACCCGTAAAACTCAAAGTAGGTCAAAATGAAAAAATATGACCTAAATATTTTTTGTACTTTTACATTGGTGCCAAATTGGAAAAATTCGGAGGGTAACTTTTGGGGTTGTTAGAACAAGTGTCCTTCCAAGCTTTCATGGAAGCATCGTACAGATTGAGATGAATCTAAATGTTCCTATACCGTAATATTTCGATAATTATTGCGAATATCATAAAATAGTATTTTATGTTCACCAGAATTTTTATGTTCACTTTAATGCGTACTATCTCCAAGAGAGTTTCGAAAGTTTCGAGAGTTCTGAAATACCTTGTATATGGTGGTTAATTAATTTTGATGATAGATTTGCCGGTTATTTTAGTCAATAAAAATTTTGATTGATTAATCTCCGACACTGCTTCATAATGTATCTTGGAAAATTTTCAAGCGAAATATATATTTCTATTCTAATACTTTCGAATCATGATCACAGATATATTTATGATATAAAACTCCTTAATCATTTCTTCAATATTGCAATTTTCAAAATTTCCAAGCAGAGTAAACAATAAAGCAATTCCATTTCAGGGATTTACTTTCTTCTAGGGCTATGAAACATCAACAGATTTTCTTTCTCGTTTTGAGTCACGAGAATAAAAATAAGATTTCCTTATTTCGTGCTCGACTAAAGACACAAGCAAAATATTGATTATTTTTATTGCCAATTTCTAACGTCGCATCTTCCTGTCGTCCATATATCTGTCATCTTCCAATGCGCGCATTTTAGGTTAACCTCACGAAAATAGCGACACGCAACGCATAGTTGCTGTATATTGGATTGGACAATCTAGTCGATCGCGCACACCTTTATTACCACCAGTAGAGTATTCGCACTTGTAAAACGTCGTTGGTAATTATTGCCGGTTTGATTGCTGTAATCTTGTCGTCGGCACGTAATATCTGTACGGCACGTAGAGCGCGTGGTAATAATTTATAAATGAAGGTTTCAATATCATTGCACGCACCGTAGGATTATATCAAAGTAAGCACAGCTGTAAAAGGCATACTGGTATTTTGGTCATGAATTATTCACGGCGTTTAAATATCCGGGCATTTCCACGTGTTTTGATACGCGGGTGTATACATAAGTGTCTATTTCCATACAAATTGGCGGAATTCTTCTGAAATAACAAATGAAAAAGTGAACAATAAATTTCAAAAGTCTAATACAAACATACACAATATAAAGATAATTAATTTCTCAACCACAAAATATTTAATATACTTTTTATACTTTAAATATTAATTTTTTTGTTCGTAAAATTTCTTGTAATAATAAACGATTAAACTTCACGTGAAGTAACGTCAAACATTCTGTAAATATTTCTGCACAGTATTATTATAATTAGCACGGTGAAAAATATTTTGTAATTTTTTTTTGTATTGAAACCGACCTGTGCAGGAAGATATTGTGTTGTATAAAAATTTTGTGTCAAATTTTCAACATGTCCATATGTCAATTTAACGTATCGTCATCGTGTTATTTTGATTACTCTACGTCGAGTTTATACTCACCATTTCTAAATATTAAAATAATAATTTATATGTATAAATTTTTATATGTATAAATATATAAATTCTTGATGACACATTTTAAATTCAGTGTACAAATAAATTTTGTTATTCATATATTTGTCTCTTGTTAAATTAACACGAAAATTAACACGGAGATTAGAATGAATAAATTGGGATATATTAAATATGTTAAAAACTCAAAAAAATGGTCTCGTAGTCATAGTAAAAATGATCTAAATAAATTAGTTAAAATAGATAAATGCCTAATAAAGATTGCGATATGTTATGTACTTAATCTATATAGATAGAGATAGAATCTATATCTGAATCATTTATAAAATTTATCAAGAAAGTCTCTTTGTAGCGCCCACATCCAGATTAAGGTCAATCATACTTCTCATGAAAGTGGTAGACAGAAAACTAGCGATGAGGGACGAACGAATATATAAGAGACAGACCATACGTCCGTCCATATGCTCGAATTTCATGAATATAAATTGCTTTTATTATCCGAAACAGTATGTCATACACTTGCAAGAAACTTCATGCTAACTAGTAATACGTCACTTAATTTTATTCATTTACGATAGAGAATATTAATATAAAATCCCACGAGAAGCTTAAAGATTAACTTTGCGCGCGCGCTACTAAATCAGTTTTTTATATGTTTTAATATTATCCTTTTAATGAAGTTTTTAAACTCAAAGAAAAATGTTTATGTTCTAAAAGAACCATTTTGCGATTTTGTATCCACTGTTCCTTCCAAAATAAGTACTAAAAAAAACACAGGAGCAACACCTTTGGGACATCGAAACCCAGTTTCTTTTAATTTTTACACACATCTAAATTTGCTTGTAGATACAAAAAACAGTGATATATTTGAATTACTTAGAATTCTATTTTAACCAGCAAACTATTTTTTTTAATTTAACACAAAATTCTCTTACATATATATATATATATATATATATATATATATATATATATATATATATATATATATATTTATATATTTATATATATTAATAAGAATTGAATTATGAAGTTAATTTAACATGAAATAAATATACGAATAACACAATTTATTTGTACACTGCATATAAAATGTCATCAAGAATTTATATATTTATACATATAAACATTTATACATATAAATAATTATTTTAATATTTAGAAATGGTGAGTATAAACTCGACGTAAAGTAATCAAAATAACACGACGACGATACGTTAAATTGATATATGGACATGTTGAAAATTTAACACAAAATTTTTATACAACACATTATCTTCCTGCACAGGTCGGTTTCAATACAAAAAAAAATTACAAAATATTTTTCCCCGTGCTAATTATAATAATACTGTGCAGAAATATTTGCAGAATGTTTGACGTTACTTAACTTTTTAGAACAATATATATATTGTATATATATATATATATATATATATATATATATATATATATATATATATATATATGTACACACACACACACACACACACACACACACACACAAGGTGTCCCAGAATAACCAAGAAGCTCTCGTAAAGGCATAGTATGGATTGAAATAAACATAAAAGTTTCAATCGACATAAAATTAGATGACCGTAAGGGTGAGGGGAAGGTACTTGTCATCTGCTCGCTTTTCGTTGTGTCTTCGGTACTGTCGCTTTTATCACACGTGACATCGCAATACGGCGTGTCTCCAGTAGCAGAAAGGGTAGTCTTCGTCGCTACATTGTCCGACACGCTGCGACATTCATTCACTGTGTAGCAGCCCATTGATGTCAATCGCTTCGTTTATGCGCGCGCCAGGCGCTCCTTGTTACAAACAATCGTTGGTCACATGTTTACGCAACAGGTTTACGGGGAGCCATATCGTCCGAGAGAGACGACTTGACGTATACCATAAGAGTACACGAAAGAAATCGATATGGATTCGCAGGAAACCGCAAACAATATGGCCGAGCCTGCTTCGGGCCACGGAGGCACTACGGTAAGCAACAAGCGACGAGGTAGATAGAGGTTGTTACGTCGTCGCGCGACGCCCGGGTCATATTTTGTCATTACGACGTCCACCGCGCGACATATAACTCCAACGAGACACCCAACGAGACATCCGATCGTTCGCGACCGAAAAGTTGCGAGTTCGCCGGACGGATAACGACGAGCACGCTCGCTGAAACATACGATGTTGAAGCTCTGCCGGGGTGAAACGCGCGTCGAAGGAAGTAGGATGATGCGCCGACGATTCGTGGCTCGATCCCATAACGAGCGGAAAGCAAAACGGTGGCAGGCACGGTAGAAACGGCACGACGAGACGTCACCGACCCGCATTATCCAAAGATCGATAAATTCAAGGTCGCTATCGCGAATTTCGATTCCTTCTGGGGCTGGCTCTCCCGCGGCTTCCACATGATCGCCATTGTGCGTCACAACGATATATCTCGTCTGGGAGTTGGGTCACAACACGAAATGACGTGCCGCGTGTTAAATAAATCGAGGTGGAAACGCGACGATGATGAGCGAGCGTACGTAATGTTCGACTGCGTTATTCGATCACGTGACACCACGGAAGTCGGCGATGGATGAGCTTGCGACTCCATGATCCACGCAAGATCCCGAGTCGGAATGTTAGCCCTACTTTCGATCTGAACTTTCCAACATCTGCGTATCCTGAAGAATCAATGAGCTCGGGTATGATGACGATATGGGAAAGATAGCCATAAGCTCTGTACTTTCTCTAATAATTGTTAAATAGTACGTTTTCGCACGATTTTTTAGAACGATTGTTTTTAAGAATGACTACGAAAGCGCACTATTTTAGCAATTGTTAGAGAAATTCTATCTTATGGTTTACATCTTATGGTTTACATATTTCCCAGATGGCATCACATCCGAGTTTACCGTATGTTTAAAGCTTAACCTATAATTTGTTTCTTGTTACTTTTTCTTTATCTCTTTCTCACTCAAGCCTTAAACTAAAAAAAGACAGAAAATAAGAAACAGGAAGCAAAAAACATATTGTAGATCAGACTTAATACACACAGAAAGCGAAAACCTACTTAACGTCGTTGAATAGCAGAAAATATACAAGATGCCACTTGCAGATTCTAAAGAAGATCTTTCTGTGAAGCAAATAGGTGAAATAGATGTCAAAGCTTGATATAGGCTTCGGAGTATCGAGATAGACGTTAAGTGGAGTATTGAGATCGAAAGTAGGATCAAAATTTGGATTCGAGATGACAGCCGGAGTCACGCGGGCGTGACTGCAGGCAATGCGAGACCCGCAATTCGAATCGCAACGCAAACGAAAAGATCGATGGGGTTAAGGTCACGGTTAATATCGTCGATTGCAATTTGCCACGTTGCGCCGGCGACCTTCGGCCTCGTTTGCGCTCATGTGCCAATGTCGTTCGATATTAGGAATCGGATTGTAATAGTCGCGTCGCGGGGCTGTTCTCCGTACCAAAGAACGACGCAACATTGTATTTGAATACACGTTGAATTCAAGTGTCGTGAGTCATGCGGCCAAACTGAGCCGATCGTAAGTTTACTTGGCGAGCGCGAGATAGGATCGTCATATGAACATCAAAGAGATCTAAATTACGCTCGCACTTGCCGACTCGATCGTCCTGCTTACCTGTAAGGTGGCATTACTAGACGGATATTGTTTCGGCGAGTCGCAATTTCGATGTTAAGAACACACGGGAGTAATCTCGACGATCGTTCGTGATAATGTACGGTCATTAGCATAAAATACTGTTTTCCATGCTTATAGCAGTCGACAATTGGCTCCGTCGAAATTACGCCGGAATTGAAATTCCACCAGTTGTCTTGAAATCGGGCTATAGAAGCGCCGCGAATATTACGCAAGGATGACATATTCGACGAGGAAGGACAATCCTGTGCATTATTACAGTCGTACATTCGCGCGTATTAGATAATCTATCTCTGTTTTTGAATAGAATAATCAAATAGAATCGTATCTGCAATTCTAACATCATTAAAGAACACAGAGAAAAGAAGATTCGACTTGATTAACGTAAAAATGAACGAACCAAATGCGTTTTAGTTGAAGCAGCTGAATTTCTAGTTCTTGTAAACCAAAGTCGGTTCTGGGTGAGATATTTGACGGGAAAGAATAAAAAATTCCGTTTTCTTCAACTATAATGTGTTTGATTCGTTCATTATCACGTTAATTCAACCAAATCTGTTTCTCTGTGAATAAATGCGATATAGAACGATACAAAACAGCAGAGAAGTACTTCCAAGTTTATGTATGCCAAAGCGCAATTTTCCATAACGAAGTATCCACGAGCACGCCTTCTTACGCAAGTATACGCAACACGAGCTATTCTTCCGCAGGTGAAGCCAAACGCTCCTTTACCACCGCAGGGCTTTCAAGCGCGACCGCAAGGTCTTCCTATCTCCCCCAGAAATTCGATAAATAATGGTCCCATAGGCGCGCCCCGAGCAGGACCGCCGCTGCGCCGACTGGACAGTCGTTCTTCTCTGGGTCCACCAGCCTCGGGTCAATTCGTGCAGCTTAGACCTTACGGTCCGCCGCGACCCCCGGGAGGATCTTTCCCTCCAAGACCACCACAACCCGGCCAGCTACCCCCGCAGAATCCACTGCACCCTGCGAGTCAACGTTTCGCGCACTCTCCGGGGATTCGAGGTCCCCCGCCGCAAGCAAGCGGTCAGAGGCCGCTTTTCGTCGGCAACTATCAACAGGCGCAGCAACAGCAGCAGCAGCATCAGCAACAACAACAACAGTATCAACCGCGAAGCAACGACCCGCGATTTCAACGACCACCGCCGGACATCGCCCAAAACGGACCGCCGCGGAACGCGGAGGCCGCTCCTTACCGACCCGGTCAAGACAGCGCTTTCCCCAGACAGCTGCTGAGAAATGACTCATTGCTGAGCCTGCAGCGGCAGCACCTTTTGTCCAACGAGGAAATCAAGCAGCCGACGCGACCGCGCATAGTCATCGAGAGGATGGCGGACATAGACGAGACCAGTGACAACGTCGCCAAGCTTGAGGGCTACCTGCAGAGGAAGAAGTCCGACGTTCGCGAGAACGGCGAGAACGACGACGACGACGACGTCGTGATGGACAACAAGAAATCGCCGCGGCATGATGCCAACGGTATCCCCCCTGAAGCACTGATGAACGGCTCCAAGTCACCCTCGACGCCCAGGAAACACGACGACACCGGGAAACCCGCGAGCGAGTCGGCTGCCATCGAGAAGCAGGAGATGCCGTCAAGATCGACTTCGGCTGACAGTGACGACAAGATATCGAGACACTCCGCTGATTCAGCGGCGGTCATCTCTCAAAGCAGACCTGCCTCCGCAGTAAGCAGCCACGAAGGGAAACTTCCTAGCAGACCTCCATCGAGCAAAGAAGTCGACATCGTGAAAGAATTGATGGAAGATTCCGCAAAGAGTACGACTAGTGTAACCCCACCCTTGGAAGACTCGAAGAGCGACAAAACGTCTCGTCCACCGAGCGCAACGTCGATAGGAGCGATGGGAGAAGCCAAACAGCCGCCTGGCAGTCCATATGGAAACGACACGCTCGGGAACGCCGAACATAGCTTGAAGACATTCTCGAGGTCCTCGGACAACTCGCGGTCCAGCACTCCTTCACGTCTGGAGACACCTCAAAACGCGGAACGGGAAGCGAGGTCGCCATCTAAGACTCCAGACAAGTCGCGCTCGAGCACTCCGGGCTCCGGGCTGGAGCCGTCCGGCAACGCGCAAGTGGAATCAAGAACGCCGACCAAAACTCCGGATAAGTCGCGCTCGAGCACTCCAGCCGGACTGGAGCCGCCTGGCAGCGCGGACTCGAAGACGCCGTCCAAGAGTCCGGATAAATCGCGCGCGAGCACCCCAGCCGAACTGGCGCCGTCTCCGAAAGAGTCGATAACTCCAGTAAAAACGCCGGACAAGTCGCGTTCTGCCACGCCGGCTAGTTCTGGAGCAGAGCCAAGCAATAACGCGGTGGTAGATGAGAGATCCTCCGGGATCCCAGACCACCGTGAGGCGGACGAAGAAACTCTGGGAGTGAAGCAACCAAGTAGACCGACGTCGTCCTTGGGCTCGTCTACCTCGATAATTGGCAGAGATAGCAAGTCGCCGAAGTCGCCGAAGTCGCCGAGGTCACCCACGACGCCGGAGAGCCAAGGCAAGTTGTCAGCGCCGGGATCGGTGGCGACTCCACCAAGGTCGCCCGAAGAGACCGTGAAGGGCTTCGACAACGGCCAACAACGATCGTTGTCCGCGAGGACGACCCCCAGCGCCAGTCCCCGCTCACCCACTTCTCCGAAATCGCCCGCCGGCGGCGGCAAGCAGCCTGAGGGTGAAAAGAAGCGAACGTCCTTCGCCGAGGATCCGGTCGCCGCCAAGAAGGCGGCGGAGATCGTGGAGAAGTCATCGAGCCCGACGTCTCCGTCGAAGCCTGCCACCTCCGCGGCGAAGATTCGACGCAAGGCGACTCCGGCCAAGCTGATCGACGAGAAAACGGAGCTGAAGTCCTCGGAGAAACAAGGTCCTTCAAACAAGTGTTTGAGCGTTGAACGAATTAAACGGAGCGCTTGTCGGGCGTCCTGATTCGTACGCGAAGCGAACGTTTGCTTCGCGATATTTTTTCTGTTCCCTGTATATATATTTATTTAATTTTGTGTATATACATTTACTTTTTTTGCATTTATACGGAAAAAATATTGTAGTAAAAATTACAACAAAAATACCAAATTGCGACAAAGTAAGATCATTTTGAGAAATGTTAAGCACGTTTGACTTTTTACTACAAAATTATTGCATAATTATACTTGAATGTTTTTATATCAAAGAAATCGTCAAATATGCTATTTTTATAAATATATAAAAGTACCAATGCCCAGATATATATGCATGTCCATCCTGGACATTCTCTTATCGCTTTG
The DNA here is from genome assembly GCF_010583005.1 of Odontomachus brunneus. Classification (NCBI taxonomy): domain Eukaryota; kingdom Metazoa; phylum Arthropoda; class Insecta; order Hymenoptera; family Formicidae; genus Odontomachus; species Odontomachus brunneus. Next base: position 2,175,105 of record NW_022639474.1, read on the forward strand.
GTCTTGTATAAATATTTAAACTTTTAACATAAAATATATATAAAATATGTTTAAAAGTATTTTATATATATATATATATATATATATATATATATATATAAAAGTAACAAAAAAAATATATAAAAGTATTGAGTATATGCATACATTCTATATGTTAAAAGTTTAAATATTTAAAGTTTAAATGCTACGTTATAAGTTTTGTTACAATATTTTCTCCGCGTATATTTTTTCAGTTCCTCCGTATAGTTTCCCTTTTGACTATTCGGAGACAGTTTTCCGCTTTCCACCCCAAATGAGCTTACTGCGAAAGAAATTTTACAGTAAGGAACTATTTGCTTCTTTTCTCAATGCATATTTTAAATTGATTCTCTCGGCTTCCCGAGGAAGATCGTCGAGGAACTCGACGTAATTGGAACGCTTCAATAATAAATCGATTCTCGAAAGTTGAGCTGTGCGTATATGTGTGTCTAAATTTTATATTCGAGACTGTCGAGACTTTGTTTCGGTACGAAGCACCCTTCCGATTTATGCACACTTGCTAACTCAATTATTATGACTTACTAATACGTTCTTCTTTTTTCACAGCGGTCCCAAACGGCAGTGGCGGCGAGTCGCAAGCGGTAAATATTCTACACTACGTCTCTGTCTTTCCATGTTTCGTGCCTTTGATGACATATTAAGAATGTGATCTTTTTATCTGTTCGGCGAATTGAAATCACTTCGAAACAGGCACCGACTACAAACGGAGTCGCGGAATCGCCAACTAAAAAGTCTCCCTCTAAGTCCAAAGAATCCGATAAGAGATCGACCGCTGGATCGCCTACGAAATCACCTAGCAAATCCGCTAAGTCGCTACCACGAACTCCCGAAACGCCTCCTTCGACTGCCCAAGACAAAAAGAGTAAGTGCTTTTTGTTCCAGTAATTTCAAGGCAGATTCGCGAGGTTAGTTCGCGGGATTCAGAAAGTTCACTTCGTTTTTCTGCCTTGTTCCGCCATCCTCTGTGAGAGATACACAAACAGAGACGAATTTAACTGAAAAATCAAACCGAACTTTTTGCATAGCCCTTCTTACATGAGTGAAATTTAACGTAATCAAAGGATTAATATATCGTTATAAAATATTTCCAACTTACTCCTTTCGTATAAATATGATCGCGTCTTTCGTAATCGTTAAGAATTAAACTGGATATCATAGAAGAAATTGAAACGTCAGAATAATTTCTTATCTAAAAATCACATTAAAGCAACGTAAGTGTTTGTTCAAATCACATTAAAGCAACGTAAGTGTTTGTTCAAATCACATTAAAGCAACGTAAGTGTTTGTTCAAACGATCCTGTGTCTTCTGCACGTACAGAGCTGCCGATGAACAAAGTTCAAGTCGGCGCGGCGCCCTCCCCGAACTTGAAGACTGTACGGTCGAAGATCGGTTCTCTAGACAATGCGAGTTACAAGCCGGGCGGTGGCAAAGTGAAGATAGAGAACAGAAAGCTGGACTTCAGCAAAGCGCAACCGAAGATCGCCGCGAAGAACGAGAAATACACGCCCAGCGGCGGCGACAAAAAGGTTGATCCCTTTCGACCCCGGTATTGAATCTATCACCCTACTAACGATAATGCCACTATCGCGTTTCCATTCGTGTTCTCTCAGGCAGGAGGGCGGTCTTCGCCCTTCTGCATAATGCGCTTGCCAAATATTAGAGATTACGAGTCGAGACGCTAGTCTGCCATCATCATTACAATCCGTCTTCTTCGAACTTCTCGATCATAGATTTCCCAAGTGAAGCTCCAATGGAACGCCAAGTCCAAAATAGGCTCCCTGGATAACGCCGCTTACAAACCGGGCGGCGGTGACAAGAAGATCGAGACGGTGAAGCTCGACTTCAAGGACAAGGCGAAGCCAAAAGTCGGATCCAAAGACAACGCGAAACACGTGCCCGGCGGCGGCGCCGTCAAGGTGAGTGAATCCAGCGGAAAGCACAACTCGCGGATGTTACGTATTTGCAACTCGTAGATTGTGAGACCAACTGTCTCGCTGTGACCAATTGTACAAAGAATTTCTTACTTTATTGATCGATTTTCACTCACTCTCTTCTTATAAGTTCTTGCCGATTAGCGAGATTCCCAGTTAATCGGTAGCTCTACCTAAGGGAGTATTCTGGTTTGAAGGTCACAAAAGAAGGCACTTTTTCGGAATCTTTTGTAGGGAAACGAAAAAACCGAGTAACGCTAAACTTTGCATATTCTTTAGGTCTTATTTTACAAATCTATTTTTATTGTCCAAAAACGCTCTTCTTTTGTATATCTTACTAGAAACTCGCGAAAAGAAAACGATACAAGTGCAAACGCAAAAACCAACAATTTTTTTATTCAAGAGAAGTGTGGTTATTGCCTACTACTTGTATGTGAACTAATATTACTATTTTGTAATATTACTAATATTACTATTTTGTATAAAATGGCGACTTTTCTTTTAAGAGAATTTAATTTTTCCTCAAAATATTGTTAGTGTTTTATTAAAAAAAAAGTTAACAAATGTCTCCTGGTGATCAGGATATAACATACAAAAGAAGAGCGTTCTCTTATCACTTAGACAATAGAAATATATTCTTGAAAGGCTAAAGGAATGTGCAAAGTTTTAAATTCGATTTTTTTATTTTCCTACAAAAAATCCCTGAAGAATCCCTTTTTTGCGATCTTCCAAAGCAGAATATTCCCTTGACACGCGAAACGTTTTCTCTTTTTCTTCGATCTTAACGATTTGCTTTGATTAGCGACATTAGCATGAAATTGTCACTCTCTTCTGCATTATACCCAAACAACTAATCCCGAAGGCATCCTAACGTTATGCATTTATATGTACGCATTTGCGTTTACATTTTTGTCGTTAGTTACTTGTTTGGTAATTACTTGGATGAGGAACAAGCGATATACACAAGCAATCTCCTCTATAATATGTGTTTACCGCTCCAGGGAAATCATTATATAAATTTTCATCTCTTTACACAGATACTATTTCCTCGTAACTCGCAGCTGGCTGACTCGACGACAGAAGCTTAACTGCGTTTTAGCATTTTATTTTTCCGCCGGTAGAACCCATTACGAATGCAATGTTCGCTTCGTTTCATTATATCGCCAAGTATTCGAAATAATTATACTCTCTCGGTGATGCGCTATTCCGAATTTTATTGAACAGTTGCATGTGGAATGCTGGCATAGTCGTACAGTCGTAATCGGAACGGAGTTATTTATTTCAAATTGTAAGAATGATGCGGCAAAAGGAAACAGCAGTTTGAATTCCGAATGGTTGTAGAGCGAAGTTAATGATTACAGTCTGGATTACGCGATTTGCAATATGATTGCTAAAAAAAAAAAGAAAATTATCTCAACCTTGACAGAGTCCTCTTAAATATGGCCTCAAGAGGATTCTTCGAAAACCAAAAGGAAAATATTCTAATATTCTAAGAAAAGAACTCTAGTTACAAGGTGTTATTTCCTGTAATCCCAAATACTAAACGGAAACTTTTACCGAAATTCTTCTAATGGAGAAGAACAATATTGTGTGCGTATGTTTTAATAAACTTATTTTTTATGTCAATTACAAACTATAAAAATGCCGTTATTAAAAACTCAATGCGTTTGCTATAATTATGACTTATTTCCTTTTCTATTTGTGCGTTTAACTTTACGTTTTCCTTATTTTATAGCCTTTCTTTTGTATGTTTTATATTTTCATTTGTACTTTTGTTTACGTGTAATAACTGTATGTATGTCCATACTAAGAAAAAAAATATCTAAAAACTAAAATATTTGTTTGGCTATTATATTAAAAAATATTTTATATAAAAATATCTTATTATACTAATAACATATTTACATCTAAATCTAAATTGTTTTATTTAAATAGAATAAACAACTGCTTTTATGAAAAGTTAAAGCTTTAAGAAAATATATATTTTTTATTTGAAAAATACTTTATAAATTAACATAAATAAATATATTATAGTATTCACCGAATAAATATTTTTGATTACTTGGATCTTTTTTCTCTCGATGTAGCTTACTTTTTATATGCTTCTTCATGTAATTTTAGTATTGTCTTGTTAACCAGCGAACTGTAATTGTGCTTTGTACCAAAGGGACAATTTCCCGAAAATATAAACAAGTAGATAAATAAATACTGTGTTTAGAATATCTTCCTTTCAGCTTTCGAAGAAAGCTCTTGAGTTTATATATAAGAGAATTCCGCTAAAGATAAGATTATATTTCTTCGAGTATGTTAACTTTATTTGGCAATCGTGAAGATTTCGATGTGCACTAATTTCATTCATCCATCAAATACGTGCGTTAGTTACTATTAAAGCCCGAATCCAAAATGTGTGAAATGTATGTATATGGAGGCCACGAAGTTCAATTGTGCAGCTAATTCGTTTACGCATGTGTCGTCTCTCGTCATTATTAACAAGCCATTGTTATTTCTTGGTGTTCAGTCTGCAACTCCACCTAAGACACCGCAGGATGCGAAGAACGACGTAAGTACAGCTCATGTAGCTAACGAAATAAACTTTCGAAGTCGAGTGTGATACATGTCGCTTCTCTCTTCCCTCTTTTTATTCTACACCTGTTATTAAGGTGACCAGATGTCCCGTTTTTCCGGGGTAGGTTCCATTTTTTATCCTTTATTCCGGATTCAGTCAAACTGTCCCAATTTATCCCGGTTTAGAGAATTTTTAAGATGCTTCTGATAAAAGAAAGACCGTCTCGGGAAAATTCACAGCTCTGGTAAATACAGCTTTACTTCTTCTTTTTCTTCTTAATTTCAAGTAAGAATAACAACTGTTTCATTTCAACAGTAATTTTCTATTTTTATTGTATGCAGTAAGTCCTCATTGTTGTTAGATTATTTTTCATGTGTTTATAAAAAAAATATTGTTTTATATGTGTGTATATATATAATTTTCAGTGACTTCCTTCTCTCTCCTTCTTCGCTTAACATATTTATAAAATACCCCGGATTTGGAACTGGAAAATATGGTCACCTTACCGTTACCGATTTGATCTGGTATTCGTTGTCGGGCCATGCAAAATGTCGTGCAAGGCACTGGAATTCACTTCACGAATGCAGAATCGAGATCGTGTGAAACGCGCGAATTGAGACGTCCACGAAAGTGGCGGTTGCATATAACGCGTACCTGCATCGATATAACTCCGCTCTGGAAGTCGCTATTTATACTCAGCGCGATAAATCGACCGGTTTGCCTTCACGATTTATAAAGATCGACACTTTGTAATCGGTAAAGTCCTAAATCGCTCTGTATTTGGATGTAAGTACACACATTGGACGAGATCAGTTATCTCAGCATGTTTCTCTGCATGTCTCAAAATTTCTATAAACTTCACACGTCACAGGGGCAATCATTGCTTCGTGTTTTAATCGCTCTATCGAGCTGTTCACAGTTTCATTAACGAGCGAATCACACACTGCGCAATATACACGATGAATTTCTTACGTTCTGTCGTCACCTACTCGAAAATGCGTGAGAAAGGAATGAGAGATTCTTTTCTTTTATTGACTCCTCACTTCCATTTGTCTCTGCTCGCTTATCAAGTAGGATTTTGCTGGCAGATGGCTAATACAACCGGTTGTTTCTATTTCCAGATTCCGATGCAAAAAATAGATATCAAAGCCGAAAGCAAGATCGGTTCTCTGGATAATGTGAAGCACAAGCCGGGCGGCGGCGACAAAAAGATCTTCAACGACAGAGACTATCTCCGACAGACGAGTTCCAATGTTGAGAGCTTGGACGGCAGCGGCTCCCAGGTATGATACATATTCGATGTAAAAGTCTTGAGCAGCTATCGCGTGTCTACCTCGTTGTTTCTCGACAGTGCACGACACAAGCCCCGACGTGTTCCCCTCGCGATCTTCGTGGGGATAAACGCCGTGACTGATAAAGAATTCTAGCCCGATGAACTGCGTTCTCATTTCTCGAGATTTTTCGCCTTCAATATCCGCACCGAGTGCTTAAACACGCGCTGTGCATGCGTCTGCGAAATGCCACATGTAGCACACGTTTTAACTTGGCTCGCACTTGCAGATAAATCAATAGTATCTAACAATATGCAAAATAAGAAACAGTATAAACGTCACGCTTAAAATTGCCTCATCTTAATTGAATGGCAAATTTGAGAAATTTCCTTGGATAGATTGGAGATTGGATCTCTGTAATTTCTCTACAAAACGTTTCGATGTTTTCATATAATCGAGACTATAAGGGAACACTTTAAGGAAGTATTAACGAAATGATGTTATTCGTTGGCTAGGCTGTTTCTCCGCATTGTCCGAACCCAAATTTCTCCAGGAATGCGCTTTCTTCAACGCCTCTCTTCTACTTCTCAGTTAAATCACGCTCTATCGACTCGAACTATTTCTGCTGGTTGTTACCTTCGCAAAAATGCGTCTACCGCCATGCGTAAATGAAATGAAGGGTCACTTCCTTCGCCGTAGGTTAAATTACTAAGGCTTGTATTAAAACGGAGAAAATATTGTAGTAAAAATTACAATACAATTTTAATAGTCCAGGAATAAACCGGCACTATTACAAGAATTATAATAAAACATATAGTAAAAATTACCATAAAATGATAATTTTCACCATATTTATGGTAATTTTTACATGTGTATAATTACATTTGTCTTACTATGTCCTCTTATAATTTTTATTATAGTGCCAATCTATTCCTGAAATACTAAAACTGTATTGCAATTTTTACTACAATATTCTCTCCATGTAACCGTTACTTGAAATTTATCTCACGTAAAACATTCAGGCCCATATTAATCCCTCTGCCACTTTGCGAATTTCGTCTCTGAGGAGAGGAGAAAGGCCCAAAGACGAACTGTGTAGTTAAAGTTAATCGACGTCGAAGGAAGCGAGCCCAAATCAACAAGTGCAGCACCGTCACGCACTAAACGGAACACAAGCTGAACTCTCTCATTCGAGAGAGCCTCTGTTGACAAAAAGTAAATAAAAAATAAATGAATCTCTAATTGAATTACAAGAATGATAAATGGTAGCTGCATTGCGCGTGGTGTGGGATGCTAGCTTGCCACGTGCCTCTCCCCCCCCCCTCCCGAAAGGAATTAATGCGCGTTGAAAAAGAAGGACGTTTATTTGTTGAATTTGCTCAGTTCGCGAAGGGTTGTCCCGCAAGGCTTAATCCTGATACCGTGTCTTGTGCCCGCAGAGCCCCGTGCCTTCCGGCGCGATCACCGACGGCAAGAACGGCCTGCCAGCCTCGGACGAGAACCTGAACCAGGAATGCTAGGTCACGAAAAGTCGGCCGATAGACCCGCTTTACTATACCATTTGCATATGATTAATCACGTTTACCTATCACCCCCCCCCCCCCC
>NW_022639474.1:2182565-2226088 GCF_010583005.1 Odontomachus brunneus
AAACCCCTCGAAGGACAAACGAGCGCGATCGAGAGCGATATACCGTTGAGACAAACGGCGCACGGAATTCCTCGAATAAAAAGAAAAAAAACATACGAAAAAAAAACAAAAAGAGAGAAAGAGAGAAAGAGAGAGAAAGAGAGAGAGGAAACAAGGAACATTACGATCGATATCGTGCCGCGAATGACGAGATTTGCGCGACGGGCGAACTTAATCAACGAACGAAGCAATACGTTATCGCACTGATTTGTCGTTGAGTCGTAACGCGAACTCCGAATAACTCCATCCTGCATTTACAGCGATCTTTAGTTGCCCTCAGAGAAACGAGCGATTTACGTCATCATCGTGCCGTACGTAAAAAGACACCCTCGAACATGTAACGACGCTGAATCACGGGACACGCCGAGAGACGTAAGAAGGACTGAAGAAAATATTTCATTTTTTATCGATATACAGCACTGAAAACAAACAAAAAAAAAATAGAGAGAGAGAGAGAAAAAGACGCCGATGATGATTTCAGAGATGACTTTCACGCGCATGAAAGTTCCTTCCCTTCTTGAGCGCGATAACTTTTTTATCAGAAGCTACATTCCTCTCTGTGTCGCAGCTACACTTTCCCCCTCCCCTCTTGCGATCTTTTGAATCATTGTGTCGACGCCCTCGCACGCAAACATCAACACGTCCCCGAGTTATCCAGTTTTGATACGTATTTGTGCCATAATCTCGACATCGTCGCGGCGTATCGCCCAGAGTTACGATTATCTACGCCGCGCACACGCGCCGCTGTGCACGCGTCCACCACTCGCAACGATACGTTCAATCTATTGCAATGTGTCACGCATAGTGCGACATAAGAATCGCTTAAGAAGTTAAATCAATAATGCGCGTAAGCGCCAACATCGTATCGACTGGAGTTCCACAAGTCAGAGTTAGGACATCGTCCGTAGGGAGGAAGTGACTGAGCGATTGAGAGAGAAACTGCAAGAAACTGTCCTTCGTCATTTCAGTCTTAAAGCCTCTCTCTCTCGCTCCTGCTAGAGTTTCTCTCTCACTCCCGTCATCCCTAAAAATGATGGACAGGATGCAGACCAATCAGGAGTCATCATGCTTTGTCCTCCGACTCGAGGAACTCCGGTATTGATCTCTAAGATACAGAACGTAGATCCCCAAATTCTCGTGCAATCGCAAATCATTTCGAATCTTATCTTTCTTTTTAATCGTCTCGTGGAAAACGAGTGTGACATCTCTTCCACATTCAGTTTAATTACATTTAATTACATTTAATTTACAGCAGTGTCGGCCATTAATCGATTAAAATTGTAGTCGACTAAAATAATCGGAGAGTCAATAAACAAAATTAATTGATCATATATGTAATCACGAGTAATTCAATCAACTGATAGAATTGATTATTCATCAAGCTCTGACTTAGTTCATTATACACTGATTAATAATAATTTTATAAGTTAGTTAAATTATTCGTGATTATACACGTGACGATTGAATAATTTTGATTGTTAATTTGCCGGTTATTTAGTCAACTGAAATTTTTATCGATCCAAATAACCGGCACTGATTCACAGTAATGAATTTCAGTTCACTTAGTATCGTTGAGCGTAAGTACCTGATTTAATAGACAGCGCGAGTCCAAACCGTTCTACCCTCATTAATGAACGTATAGCGCGCTGCTAGTCTTTTTAATCACATCCAAAATAATTTAATCTTATCCTTAGCGGAATCCTCATATATAGGCTTGGTTTATATCGTACACTTGATACATGATCGTCTACTAAATAGTAACTTTCTATTAGATAATCTTAATATTCACGATATATATAAACAATAGTATATTAAGCTGATATAATACTCATCAACAAAATGTATTGTAATGATTGAATGCATCACCGTTGATATACATTGTCGATATTAAGACTATCTAATAGATACGCGTATTTAGTACGCGTATCAAGTGCACGATGTAAACCAAGCCAATGTTTCAAGAAGATTCTTCTAAAATCAAAAGAAAAAATATTCTAAGCATAATATACTTAAAATTACAGAAACTTCGTCTTTTATTTACAGCACAATTCTTAATAGAAATTTCTTGCGGTAAGAGAAGCAATTCTGCTTCTAATAAATATATTCTTCTCGATTCAAAAGAAAAAAGAAAGTTAGAATACTGCCTAGTAGATTTCCAATTAATAGTTAGATTTATCACCTTATTATATAGAAAAGAAATTTTTTCAATAGTTTCCGCTTAGAGTAAAAGGAAACAGCGTCCTAAAACTATACTGAGAAAGAGAATACTTGAAAATTTATTATTCTTTTGTGAGATATAAAGTTTATATTTACAAAAATAAACGTTATGTTTGGCAGAAATCTTCATTTCAAAAACTTTATATTCCATAAATAAATTTTCGACCATTTTTCTCAGTGTAGAGTTGTTTTGTTGGGTATTGGAGTGCGTTTCTTTTGATTTTAGAAGAATTTACTTGAAGCCATGACACAAGAGAATTCTAAGCAGGATAAAATTATATGTTTTTAGATGTACACTTCTGTAGTCATATTATATATTCACGAAAAGTTCTGACGAGAATATACATCATGATTACAATACACACCCGTGCGTCGTTGTAGCGTGTGAAAAGAAAGAAAGTGAGAGATAAAGGGACAGAGTGAGAGAGAAAGAAAGAAGGAGAGAGAGAAGAAAAGAACCATTATACGTCCTTTCAGGAGAGAGCGAATAGACGTTAGATGAACGCGAAGCGCGCGTTTATTAATTTTCGTGCGAGAAGGTCTCGACACCTGACAGTCCTACAAGTGTCGTGCGGTACGTTGCACTTGATCGTCGCGACTCGAGCGTTTCGAACAATCGTCGGAAGTCGCGAGCATAAACCGGAGAATCACACTTACGGTAGAACGACGGTGCAGTAGTTACCCGTTCGCGTATTAATAGTCTTCGTTCGACGTGGTCCGTCCGTGATGCGATCGCGTATGCGTCGGGTTCCGGAGGAAAAGGCGAGCGACTGCGGATAAAACGAGAACCGAAAGAGAGAAAGAAAGAGAGAGAGAGAAGGACGATCTCGATCGTCATGGAGAAGACGCCGCAGGCCGTTCAGGCAGCCGCCAGTCGACGCCGACGTCGATTTATTATTCGTGGATAACTTATAGTTGTTCTTGTGCTCTATCTACATTGCGACCGCGCGGTTACGATTGTAGAGAAGGTCGCGCGAAGGAGAAGTCGCCACAAGTCGCGGGAGTGAGTCACCGGTTGTCAACAGGGCGATCATATCGGTGCGATGGGACAACGGGGAGCGGTGTTTAGAATTTCGGACGAGACGGCAAGTGCCGGAGAGGCCGAGGGCGGCAGCACGCGAAGGACGGCGACGCAAAACTGCCCCGTCGTGTAGGCCGCCTCGGACTCACTTCATCAGAGATTGCGCTTAGACACGACAGGATATACATGCGAGATATCCGTGTGAACGTGTGACACTGTGGATTACGTCGTAAAGCGATCGCTATCCGTTGCGTCCCACGAGTACGCAAGGTACGTACGTAATACACGTCGCCGCTCGCTGCTGCGAGAACGCAAAGAGAACGGCGCGGCGAGAGTCCGTCGACGGAAAAAAGGGATCGATCACGACGATGATGATGATGATAATGATGATAATAATGATGAAGATGAGGATGATGATGATGGAGGAAAAAGAGAATGTTCGGATTGTGCGACCACGCCAAAAAGATAAAAACAGTCTCTCACCTACGTCACACTACCTTAGGTACCTCGTGCAATTTACACGTCGCTAGAGAAAGATATGATATACGACACATTATTTACACTGTATTGCTTCCACAATGGATTATTATGGTACTTTTGATTCAACTTAACATTGCGATATCTCACGGAAACAGAATGATAATTAACGTTAGATCCTCGTAATTGTCACAAGTTACCACTTCGTACGAACGCAATAGTGTAACTACTATCCAGCGTGTCCTCCTGAGGAGACGCCGGAGAGGCATTATAATAATATTTTTGTTTTTAAATTTACACATTGGTTCTCTTAATCTCTAGATACGTCCCGTCCCCTTTCTTCCTAAAGCGCATCTTTTCTCCTCCACTTTCCTCATCGAAGGAGAGATAGCCGCGTCTCCTTTTGTCGTTGTGCAAATATATCTCGCGACGCAATCACTTGTTTCTTTTGACCTAAGTGTCACTCTTAAGAACAGTATATACACAGTAAAAAGTGAAATGTCGATTTTGTATTCTAGAGTCCATTCCGAATTTTAAGGCAAGATAACTCATTCGTTGTGTCGCTTGTATGATACACTAAGCACGATTAGAATAATATTTCGTGTATGTTAATGTGTTAGATAATGTGTTAGATAAGTGAAGAGAATCGCGATAAAATATACTAACTTTTATGTTAACCCTAAATTGTCATACTGAGTCAAAATGACTTAAACATTGACTTTGGCGTAAGATATCTTTTAAGTGCGCTTAAAATGTTACTGCTAGTGCCATCTAGTAGTAATTTCAGATCTCCTCTTCATTTTTTTAATTTTTTTAAGAATTTTTTTCAACACACACACACGATGCTACTTCAAATATTAATTTTTTATAATGAAAATATATACTTCAATGTTTGAAGTTTATTTCACAATTTTTTAAATATAATTAATAGTCTTTAAACAACAGCTTATTGATAATTAGCTTAGATCAAATTGACTCAATGTTACACATTCGAAAAAAGATGTGACAACCAAGGATTAATATTGTACGAACAAAAGTATTCCATCAACAGTTTTCATAAGCTACTGTAACTACTCTTTTCCTTATATTTTTTATTATTTTTTATGTTACTTTTACATCGAATCAAAACAATAAGCGTAAATATAAGAAGAATACCAGTTAATTAACATTTACAATTTATCAATAGGTCAAATATAAAGAATGAGTTATTTTTATTTCAAATTTAGAGTGCACTTTCTGGGACATGAAACTGGGGCATCTTATTTCTTACTGTGTACATTCACAAAAGTTACTAGATAATCGTCATTACGCGATTGGTAACATCCAGGAGCGAAATTTTGCAGATCTACGATTTTTCAATTGGATTTTTTTTTCGGATAACTTATAGCAACAAAAGGGATTCTTGCAAAAAATAGGCGAATTAAAAGGTGCCGACGAGAGAGAGACTATGCGTATGCGTGTACTATTTATGAAATTACGTACTTGCAAAATCGAGCGTAATCGAATCTCTTAATTAGACTGAAGATCAATCAAAGTGAATATCATTTTCTTCTACGTTCCGCGCAATGAATTTAGGCATAATCGCTGTTATCGACTGCGAAGATTAGGAATCCAATTTTGCAAGAGTAAAGACCTGTCAGTACCTTTAAATTCGACTGCTTCGTGCAAGATTCATATCACGCATACAACGAGACTTAACATCAACGTAGACACAGTCCTAAAACTAATCCCTTCAGCAGTTTGGCACGAACGGTACCGGCAAACACGAATCCCCCTCTCTCCTTAACGATGTCTACTAGACGTAATTAGACAAAACTCGCCACCTTAAGGATAATATACGCACAGCGTGCGCCTCACTCTCACGTGCAATTCACGTTGGTCCCCAAATAAGCATCGCCACCATTCACCACCACCTGCCAAGTCAAGGTCAGTCTCTGCACACGCTAAGTAATACCTCAGATAACAAGGGATGTAATCCAGTAATGCTCATCAAGTGTTCAGTGAGTGCTACTAGATGCGCCCTCACTATATACGTCGTTCTCTGCCCAAGTAGAAAGAGCTCTTTCTAATCAGTGACTAGCCAGGAATTCTGGTTACTGCCTAGTTTCTGATTACTGAGAGTTTGGGTAACGCTTGTCTTGTCAATAACTGGACAGTAAAACTAGTCAATTTTTAATCAGTTTCTAATAAGTTTTTAACCAATTTCTAACCAAACTTTTTTTCCTACAAAATTTTATCAAACAGTTTTAATCGTTCTCTATATTTAAAAATATATATTATTATTCACAATGTGTATAATAATATAATGTACTATAATTCACATTGTAAATAATAATATAATGTTAAAAATAATGTAAAACTCGTATTTATAAATAGTTTTCTCACGTGAAAATTTATTCATTACGGAGATAATTTTATGTTTAATTACCATTTTTTCTTACGTAACTTTTAGCCGGTATTTCCCGAGTTTTCATTAGACAGAAAAACTATCCAGCATTTACTTATAATTTCTGGTCAATAACCGGTCAAAAAACTGACCAATATTTCCTGTTCAGTTTCTAAACAGTTAACTCGTAACAGGTACCATGCCTTTTTAGTCAAACTATAGATACAATGGGGTCCGGCGGACCTCAATAAATTTTTGCCATTTTTAACATAATAATAAAAGGTAGAAAGAAAAATGCTCTATAGTTCGAAAATAATACTTTACGAATATTATATTACAACTAGACATATATAATAACAGTCTCAGTTTTTCAGTAATCTAAAAAAAAACGTTAACTGATTATAAAATGAACACAATGTGGACAGTGTTGAAATAAAATACACTGAAAGACAAATAATCGGGAAAAGAAAAAAATTTATGTTTTAATCTAAGTCTACAAATTATAGATTATATAAGAAATATAAACAAGTACTGTTAAATTAAATACAATATTAAAATCTTAGAGAGTTTTTAGATGCAATCGTTACAGATAGTGCTTGCACATTTGGTGCATACTGGTTCATTGCATCTAACATATACTTCTTTGAACTTCATATCTTTACTTCTAGAACATTTATTACATCTTACTCTGGATGGCAAAATAATTTTAGATCTTTCAGTTTCTTCAATTTTTAAAATAGATAAAATTATTAAACGCAATGGCTTATGAATATATTGAGTTGTAAGACGTCTCTTAAGTTCAGGTTCTACTAACTGAAAGGCAAGAGCTTTTACTTTTTTGCGTGAAGAATGAGTCATATTGAGCTGAAGATTAAGAAAATTATTTTCATAAAAGTAACGTTAACGGTACAATGGGGTTATTGTGACCCCAGACGAAAAATAAATGCATATAATTCACAGCTATTTACAAATAACTCGATGATCTTTTCTTCTGTCATACTGAAAACTGTTACTCGAAAGGTATTGAAGATATTAGCGCTATACAATGGATAGTTTAGGAATTATCATGAAAATAAAATTAGTTGGGGACCTGAGACCCCATGGTACCTGTTACGGGTTAAGCCTGATCTCTACAATGTGCTATTTGCTTCTTATTTTTTTATTCTTTTTCTGACTAAAGGCTCAAGGTTAATAAATGGTAATCAGAAAGAGATAAAGAGAAAGAAACAGAAAGCAAAAAGTACATTGCAAAGAAATCAAGCTTTACTTTAATAGAGCCCAGCCAGTAAAAACTGGCCAGTTTCTAGTTGGCGAGCAGTTTTTCCTGGAGATGTTTCTACTTGGGTGTATTCCGCAATTGACCACAATCGAAGTGAATTGTCACCGCGCTTCCAGACCCAGACACCGGTGGAGGATAATCGCCAGCTGCAGGGCGACTCGAAGGCCAACGATATCGAGATACCACAGCCCCAACCGCCACCCTCCACGCCAACCCGCGCCCGCCACGTCACTTCACCCTCGTCCGTTGTGACACCCCGCGCGGTCCGAAACGGATTGGCCAAATCTCCGGACGCCACGACGCCCAGGAGGCAACTCGCGCCGGAGGGTCTGACCGTTGTGGACGGACGCGCGTCTAAAACACCCTCGCCGGATGCGACGGAGGGTGGAGGCGTTGCGAAGAGCCGCTCACCGAGGTCACCGACCTCGCCGCGTCCGCCGAGCAATCTGCGCATTAAATCCGCCGGCGAGAGATCCTCACCTCGGATGTCTCCTGGAACTCCGACTAAAGCATCTCCCGGCACACCGAAGAAAGCATCTCCCGGCACACCGAGGAAAGCATCCCCCAAAGAGCTGCGTCTTCCGAAGCTCGCGTCGTCGCCGACGCCGCAGGAAGCAAGTCCGGCGACCGAGAACCACTCGAAAATCATTTTACCTAAACTAATCGAACCGCAAGCCGCCCGGATCGCGTACTGAAGCAGTCCGCAATCCGCAAACGAGCTTTGTAGCGCTTAGCACGTAGGCGCTTTCAAATGCACGCACTTTCTCTCACATTCGTGACTTCTTCGACCAGTTTGCAGTCGATTGTCCCTTAGTGAAAGTTTGTTTCAACATCTGTCGTCGCAATCTGTCGTCAACATACACGATTTTAGATACCTTCATAAAGGGTGTCGGTCGTAAAGATCATTTTACAATTATGTAAGCGTGGTCGTAAGTGGTTGCAACTGATTACAATAACTAATCAGAATAAAGTAATCAGTGAATAAAATACTTTGGTTGGCTTTTGCGTTCACGACCACGCTTACATAATTGTAGAATGGCTTTAACGATAACGGTAACGTATCCATTACACTGAGAAAAAAGAACATCTAGAAATTAATAAATATTTATTTGACATATACAGCAATATTTACTTGAATTTGAATTTTTTTATTTAAATAGAATAAATAATTACTTTAATTAAAGAAACTTAAGATTTTCTTAAAGTTTCAAGAAAATGTATATTTGTATTTAATGTATATTTTCTTATTTGAAAAATATTTTATATTAGTATAAATAAATATACACTATTGTATGTAATGCTCGTCAAATATATATAAATATTTATTATTTCTTAGATATTTTTTTATCTCAGTATACATTTTTACCGCTTATAATAATTGGCTGAAAAAAATTCTAGATGCAATCAGTTTCTAAATGCCAATAAAATGCAACAACAAAAATTTCGGAAACATTTTTTTTTCGTAAAAAAATCAAGATCCTTTATTAAATGGAACTTTTTTTCATTTGTAGCAAAGAGAATAAAAAATGATTCAATAATTAAGATAATTCATAATGTTATCTTTGAGCAATTTCATAGCAAAAAAGAACACAGCAAAATTACATTTCGAACATATTCTGAGCACCCAACATTATTCATTATATTGTATGAAAAACATTTTATCTTTCATCTATATTTTTATTATTAAATGTTAGTAAAAATAATATTATGAGAGAATTATCATTGAGTTTGTTTTGACTTTTTTTATAATACTACAGAAAAAAAGATATATAATTCTACTTAAAAAAGTAAGAAGAACTTTGATTTTTTTCACGAAAAAGATGTTTTCGGAATTTATATTATTACATTTTATTATCGTTTAAAAACGATTAATTGCATCTAGAATTTTCCCGTCCCATCATTTTAACTAATAAAAAATAATGGATATTGTTACGTTGAACACCCTCTATGTAAAGTCTCCAATTAAAATATAGTTTACTTGAGATCAGGTAAAGAACAAGATATTGATATCGTATACTTTTTGCACTTTTGTATACTTCGATTTGCGAACATCGATAATTTTTCGATATTTTATACGTGAAGAAACTCGATAAACATTTTTATTAAGGGAAAATTTACTCCAAACTAACTCAAGAACTCGCATATGAAAGGAAATGCGAGGCATGCTTCATCTGCGTAAAACCCCTTGTATAGTCAGCGACTGAAGAGTAGCAACATGTTTCTTTTCGATATGTTTTGAAACAGACGTATAATCAAATGATCTCCGTCCATTTTAAAGCTCGTCGAATTGAGAAATGTCACTACCTTTTTGACACCGACCATACATCTCATAAAATAAACGCAAAATTAATAGTAACTAAGAAAGAATGGTAGAAAGATCATAACAAATCTCACATGCCATGGTAGATGTCTTCTTTTTATTAACATGCATAGTTCCGAGTTGAGCAATGATCAACTTATGAATCGATACTTTTTTTTGTTGACGGATCAATTACCTTCTAAATATTTTTTCCAAGTCTGATTAATTCCTGTGTTGATAATTTTTTTCATTTGTCTCCATTTTTTAACAGTACAATTCATCGTCAAATTAAAAAGAACATTATTTCTTCTTACTAGAGAAAAAAGTCAAATCTTTGTTTAATCGCATATTTCTAATTTCAAGTAAAAATAAGCTCTTCTATTATGGAAATAATCTCCCTGTCGCAAACAAAGAATAATTCGACTCGAAAGTAAACTGAAAATCCGAGACGAAGCGGAATAGGGGCTTGATCTTTTTTCGCAAGTCCTACTTTTCCAACTAAATCATGCAATTTCCAACCCCGTGTCTTCCTTTATATGGAAGATTAACTCTTAACGGGCGTCGGAAACAAATGTGCCCTTTGGCACATCAAAAATTGCACATAATGCTATTTGACAAATTATCAGCAATACTTCGATGTTATGAGTAGCTTCAGTGTTGTTTATTCCGTCCTTCATAGCAGTCTATGTAAAAAAGTTGATCAAAACTAGATTTTTTACAAGGCGTGTTTAACAACCCGCATTATTTAACACCCGAGAAGCATTTTCAAAAATAAATATAAGATATACAATAATATTTGAGACATGCTACCGTATAAATTTATATATAATAATATTTGAAATATGATAGACACGTACACGCATTCGTACGTAATAGCGTAATAACAAACGAATGGTAAATTGAAAGAAGATATGGAAGATGATATGAGAAGTGCAAATAACATACGCAAAATATATAGAAGTAAAAATATATATATGTATTTTTTTTAGATGTGTATATTTAGATAATACAACATTGTAGTATAAATGAACACACTTTTACTAGTCCAGTGGAGTTAGGTTTTCGGAAATATGTTACGTGAGAAATCGAGTTTTATATATAAACCTATAAAAAATATATATATATAAAAGTCGATCAGCCATAAATCTACGGTCAGTTTTTCTTTGGCAGTGGTGGTGGAACTAATTTAACTCCTTTGAAATAAGGATGAGTCAACCCTTTCTTCGCAGTTATCCTCTGATTAGGATCGTACGTAAGCAGTTTCTAGAAAAGATAATATCATAAACACGTGAATCCCGACGAGTACTGTAAACGAGTACACGCTCTTTTTTATCTTTTCTCCTCTCCACCTTTGTCCTTACCGAAAGTAAATCTTTGGCGTCTTCATCGAAGGACGGTATAACATTGCCTACTTCAGTTCCTTCCCACTTTGGGAATCGGGATGTGTAGTCAGGAAGCTGCGAAACTCCTGGCCAGATCGTTTCGTCCGGTGTGCCGAGTATACGGAATATCCTGAACAACTGATCTATCTCGGAGTCACCGGGGAACAGAGCTCTCCTGGTAGCCTATAAGAATAGTGCTAAGACATTATCATTGACAACAGATGGAGGCGCTCGGAGGAATGTTTTTAGCTCACAGAAATCTTGATATCTCATGAGTCTTATTCCGACCGATTCGCGTGACGATTTTTGTACGATTCACGTACCATTTCCGCGAAAATACAGCCAAGACTCCAGATATCCAACGCACAGGTGTACAGTTTGGTTCCTAGAAGTACTTCGGGCGCACGGTACCAAAGCGTTACGACCTCGTGTGTGTACGTGCGCACAGGAACGCCGATCATTCTGGCTAAACCGAAGTCAGCCAGTTTGATGTGACCCTCCCGATCTATCAGCAGGTTCTGCGGCTTCAGGTCTCTGTGCAATATACAACGAAGGTGACAAAAGGCAATCGCCTTCAGCAACTGATGGAGGTAACTCTGCAACAGTGAAGCGTCTCATCTTAGGACGCGCGTGTGCGTGCTATTGTCGCGTCGAACGCGCGAGTTGTAACCATGATCTAATACCTTCACGAGTGCCTCGTCTAGGCCTCCTTTAACGGAGTCGAGCAACTTTTTCAGATCCTGCTGCAGAAATTCGAATACAAGATACAGGTGCTTGTCGCCATCTACGACGTCGTATAATTGTATGATGTTCGGATGAGCGAGGTCTTTCAATAACGATATCTCTCGAATGGCGGTGGAAGGAACGCCTTCCCTTTCCCTGATTCAAAGCAACGTTATTATTTACAGGAAAATGCGCAGTCGTCAATGCGCTAAACAATATCTTCTCGTGCCCCACAGACTGGATTCATCTTCTTTTTCTCTTTTTTTCTAACATGATGGGGATGTTCCAAATTCGAGAAAAATTGTTCATCCTTACAAGTTTCTCACAACATATACACAAATAACATAATATTCAGAACATCGAAATTACATCAGTGAGGGACAAGTATATGCAAGCAACTCTGTTAATTCCTGTACATACATCCAAGAATGAATGTTACCTTTGATGAAAGAAAAAGAAAATTAGGAATTGCAATTGATTTTGATACGAATTACAGTAGATGTACATGAGAGTTCTTATTCTCGAAAATAAACCTAATAAATTCTTTCTTATCAAGAAACGAATAATTATACACAGTGTATGAAATAAAATAAAAATACCAAATCAAAAACCAGGCGAGCATGGCATAATGGGACAAGCTGAATAATGTGGTGCTACGAAAATTAGTGTAACGTGGCCCCCGCAGATTCAGCTGACCCCAATATGCGGGTTGTTAGCAGTGTGTTAGCAGTGTGCACAAGCAAAAGCCCAGCTGACATTGCAGTTCTGCAAACTGATAATTCTCAACATATAAATGTAAATGTATGAGGCCAAATTGATTTTGTAAAATCAGTCAAGGATATGTATCTTATCCAGATATTATTCAGACATCCAATTTATGAGAATATACATATTCTTAAAGATATAGAATCCCTTAGTCTTACTTAATTTAAGCATAATTTATAGTCCTTGGAAAAAGGGCACAGCGATAAATGATTTCAGATAAGCGAGTATGATTTTTCATTGGAATATTCCATGTATTCTTGTGCCTAATGGCAAGTTCCTCAATAAGTGTCTTTATATACATATTATTCATAAGCAGAGAATGTATAGATTAGATAACTTAGGAATGTTATTTATATATCAAGCATCAAGGAAAATTAATGGTAGCTGTGGAAATTCATTTTCCACGCTAGATTAATGAAAGCTTGATGATCATATGTTAAATGGGTCTGCATATAAATAAATCAAAGAACGCTGTAAAAATAAATCTGTACTTTCTTCTAAAAAGCAATTAGTTGAACTGAAGGAGTTAGTTGTATTATTATATTTATCATTATTAAGGATATAGAGGAAAAAATATTCTTTGTATGTAAGAGTATATGTTTGTATATTTATCATTAACTTATCTTCATCTTGATACATACTTTTCATGATATTATTGACAAAGAAATCAAGAATGCCATGTAGCAAACTCCTTGAAACACAAGGATGATCAACCAAACAAATGACAATTTTCTGTCGATACTCATTTACACCATTTCCTACATTCAAACACAGATTTATTGAGCTAAAGTGTCTAACAACCATTCAAATTATTCCATCAAGATATATCCTCCAGATTCTTATGGCTAAGAAACACCTAACTCAAACCATCAAATGGAAACAATGGTTATGTTTAGCAGAGAAAGCAGCTTTGCAACTATTGTAAAATTCGTAAATCCAATTAGTGTATATTCTTAGTTGAATCTAAGAGCATGTACTAATCAGATTGGCAAATCTTACAACAGTTGCAAAGCAACTTCTCTTGCTGATGCAGACAATTTCCACCTACATTCAGAATGATCCAGGTATGTCAAACAAGATAACGTCGAACATTAGGCATGATACACTGGCGAGTAACGAATAACATTTTTACAATGCGCGGTTGAAGATGTAAATTGGCGTGTATGAACTACAGGTTGGTACGTTTCTCATATGTGACTGGTATGCCTTTGCAAACATTATATCACGCATAAAATAAACGTTGGCACACGTTGTGATTCGCCCAACGCCAACGGCATGCCTAACGTCAAGAAAGCGCGCGCGAGATGACAGGTGTGAGAATGTCGCAAAGTTACATACGTCTCCAGGCGAATCTTCTTGAGTGCCACCAGCTTCCCAGTCAGCTTGTCCTTGGCCTTGTACACCACCCCGTAAGTTCCTTCCCCTATTTTTTCGATCTTCACGAAGTTATCCATAACCTCAACGCTACACTCGCTGTGAGTCCGTAGACGTTGTTTCTCGGCCGCCGCCGCCGCCGCCACCGTCGTCGTAGCGCCTTCCCTCCCCGGTTCCGTGGTCGACGCCGTCGTTGTGGCTGAATATCGTCGAGCACAAGAATAAACGCTACGTCGGCAAACAGCGTTACACCGCTAGTCGTCCTCGACGAGACCGTAACGCCGCGCTTGTTTATCAACACCGATAAACTACAATTTTCGGACCGCGGTGCGTCGTAGCCATAAGCCCATGTTAGACTACCGACTGCACAGGCCAACCCGACTGCCCAGGGGCTGGTATTCCGTTAGCGCGGTTCCGACAGTTGTCGGATCGGTAGGCGTCGTTGCGCAGTTTTTCCACAGTATAAAAAAAGCTGCGCAACGACGCCTACCGATTCGACAACTATCAGTACGCGGGAACGGAATAGTACTCCTGTGGCCGACCCGACTGCCGACTACCGACTCTCAATGGACCAATCACAGTGAGGCACCGACTGACTGAATCGGCCGACTCGCATTTAGACTTCAGTCCATTTTTCGAGTCGCCGATTCGAGTTGTAGCCAATCGTAAGCTTGTATTAAAAGTATATGTATTGTAATCTTTGAGTAGCGTACATAAATAATTTTTACGTTTTAGCATTGACCGAGTCGGCAGTCATAATCGGCAATCGAGTCGGCCTGTGCAGACTCGGTAGTCTGATACGTGCTTTAGACGTACATAGATAGACCGTACCTTACCGTAAGAAGCGGCATGTGGGCATGCGAAGGACAGAAATAGAGTTCTGGGGCAGAGTTCTGTTCTTGTCCCAAGTGGAAGTGGTAGGGATGAAACCGAGGAAGTGGTAGGGATGAAGCCGAGGAAGTGGTAGGGATGAACGAGGGGAATGCGCGTGTATAGAAAAGGAAGCACTTACACCATGAAGGAAAAAAGCTATCAAGCAGTAGTTCTATATCATGGACTAAGGAATAGGAGGACTAGCGGGGAAACACGTCCGCGGAGAAGGAGAGGCCGCCATTGGTTTCTCCTATCGCACACATAGGGTGCGTTCGGGGAGCACGCTACTAACGCTATCGCGTTCTTCTGTCTTTATTGTTCCTTAGATATACAACGAGGATAGAATGTCACGATACAACTTAATAGCGCTAATAGCGAGCTCCCCGAACGTACCTAGAGAATGCATACTAGCGTACATGTAAAATGAAAGATTGCGGTCCATTTGACTAATAAAGTTTAAAACGACATTTACAGTCGAATCTTACATTTATGATCGTCTCAAGTTCATTTTCAATTGCTATATGGGTTGTTTTATATATATACTCCCCAGTTCTTACTCACTGTCTCATATATCTTACTCGCTATGTAACCTATCAGACGCTCAAAATACCCATACAGTGAACGTGGGAACACAAATGTCTATACTAAGGTTGAATTTTTTAATTCATCGATGGATCTATCGATGAATTAAAAAACTCGCCCTAAACTATAGATTGCTAACAGGCCATCTAAAACCATATAACGTTTGCGTCCGATAGAGTTTCTGGTGCATGCGAGAAAATAGCCACTTCCATCACATATTTTCATTACGTTTAGTCATAAAATTCTTTTGTTAAAAATGAGCAGAGCAAATATTGTCCAATACTATCTATTTTTTTGTTACATTTTTTATGCAATAAGATGCTGGCATTTTTGGTTTTATGATAGTAATTTAATGGCCACGCTGACTCACATTGTACGTGTAAGTACTCACACAAGTGACACGTTACACACACAATGTCACATACACAGGACCGCCGCCATATTCTCGCATGCAACCGGAAACCTTACGCGACGCACATTCGAAGCCCTTATTAGCAATCTAGTTTAGTATAGGCCGGTATTCATAATCCGATCTTATATTTAAGATCATCTTAAGTACTGTCTTAAGATGTCATGAACCAATCACAGAGCTATTTTCGCATCTTAAGATATTACTTAAGACGATCTTGAAATAAGATTTGACTATGAATACCGGCCATAGATATCTGTGCGTGAGAATATCACTAATATATGTCTATGGCTGCGTTCACTTTGGGCGCTTACGCGCTATAAACATCATTCTATCTTTATCGCTCATTACATGCAGGAAGAAGATAAAATGACACTTAAGCGCTCAAAGCGCTCAAAGCGAACGCAGCCTATGTGTAAGCTGGTAGAAACCAATATGATGACGAGCAGTTCCCTCCGCATGCCTGAGTACATACCTCTCTCGCTCAAAATAAATGTTATAATGTTATATTGTATGACTCCGTCTCCTTATTCCTTAGTCCGTGTTCTATACATGCCAATGGACTACTACTTGTACAACTGTTCACAGCATTTTACCTCAGCACGGTGTGTAAGTGCTGCCCTTCTCTATAGATATGAATTCTCTTCATTTCATCGCACTTATGGCTCCTGCACACAGGACGCCGTAATGCTTGCCGCGCAGCAGAAGTTCGCGTGACAGCCAATCAATATACTGCTTTCCGTAATAACCTTCAAGCTCTTACGGAAAAACAACATATTGATTGGCTGTCGCGCGAATTTCCGCCGCGCGGCAAGCATTACTGCGTCCTGTGTGCAGAAGCCATTAGCACAAGAACAGGGCACCAATCATAAATCTTTTTTTTTTAACTCTCGATCTTATTTATCAATCATGTAATTCTTTTATCTTCGTTTGAAATCGTGAAAAGTGAAGAAATTGCAGCACTTAAACATGATCAGGGGAAGTCTCATCTTCCAATGTAAAGTCGTCAAAAGTGAACATTTCTATATATTTTCATGGTTAAATTTGTCATTTTAATCACGATTAAATTTTTCACTTAGTGTGAACTTGTAAAAAATTTAATCTTAAAAATATATGGAAATGTTCACTCTCTCTCTCTTTTCACGAGTTTACATTAAAAGAAAAGATTCATGATCGTCTCCAAGTATTGCAACATTGTTCATTTTTTACCATTTCATAGTAGAAAAAAAATTACACGACTAAGTAAAGTCAAGTTCATATGAAAAGACTTATGCTTGACTCTATTTCTGCCCTTCACATATTCCCATACTCCTCGCAACAAGAGTCTATCTATATACGTCTATGGTCGTAACGCCGCAGCGGCCATCTTTCTTTAGAGGGGATGAAAAAATCGATTGTGCAAGTCGATGAACGCCGATTGCAAGATCGATCATTTTTACGCACGTTGTATTTTGTAAATAAACGAACTTTGGCTCAGTACATATTATAGTAAACGTGAATATGCTTCTATCGAGCGTTCTTCGACCCAATTAATCGCGAAATATTTATCGTGCACTTTGCGACTTCGGCAAGATTTCTGCTGACGTGTCAAAATTGAGACTTTGCAAGTATATTGGGCGAAAAAGATGCCTCCTCGGATGTCGAATAAGACACGTCCGAGGGATTGATCCATTGTTTGTTTGTTTGTTTGTTTGTTTGTTTATTTATTTATTTATTTATCACAATCACTATATGTAATAAGAGCTCTGAGAAAGATGACTGACTCAGTTACTCAACTACTTAATCCGCTTGACACAATTTGTCGGCGTCGCGCAACGGTATATTTCTACGGCTATAATTGAATCTTTTTCTCTTCTTTTTAATTCTACTTAACATATTTTTGAGACTACCTCTCATAGGATTATACGAGAATCAAAAATGCGCGGAAGCCGGAGAGATTCGATTTATTTAGAACTGCAGTAAGGGAGAGCACATGATCTCTCGAGTTCCCGCGCATCTCTAATGCATCTCTATCGACGCCGATTAACTCTTAATCTGAGTTTATAGCTTTTATTCTGAATTCTCTTTTATCGATGAAAGTGCTTCTTTTTCCTTCAAAATAACACAAAGGCAGGCATATGATTTGACTGTTAAATTATTATTCCGATTAATGCAACCGGGCTTAAATGTGCTTATAAGCACTTTTAAATCATATTTAGAGGCACTTTTCTCGACTATAGAGTTCAGAATAAGGGTCTAATGCCCATTTCTTAAACTTTAATCTAAATTTAATCTTTATTCGGACAAAAACTTAATGTAGATTCAGGTTTAACCGATATAAAAGTCTTTGAATAGAGCTTAAACTCAAATTAAGATTTAATTGACGTTGGTAGAAACGGCCACAAGTCCTGGTCCACAATACATTGAGAAAAAGTACTTAAAAACTTGTTTACAGGATATAAAAAACTTATTTCTATGTGAATATATAAATTTTAAGAAACAAACAATAAAATATCCCACAAATAAATTTTCAAGTATTTTTTCTCAGTGTAAATGTAGCAATAGTCTTTGTAGTAATTTAGTCTTTTACTCTAAGACTGAAACTATAATTTTTTGTTTAAAAAAAGGGCTCTCTTGCACTGTCATATATCGCAATCTTTAATTTTAAGCATTGCCACGACTTCTGGCATCACGGCAAAATGCTTTTTGCTGGAAAATTATATTGCAATTTTGGCCTTAGAGCAAAAGGCTAAAGGCTTATTATATCTGTTGTGAGCTAAGACTAAAGGATATGTGTAGAATCAACACAATTTGAGATGTGTATCAGGACATATATCGAGTATAATTCGTACATCATCCGTGCCAACACTTACATGACTTCCATCACCTAGGATTGTCGATATTTAAATCCTCCCGCACGCATCAGATTTTGATTTCGGAGTACCCGTCACACACACGCGTGTTACATAATACACAGTAGTATAATCGCGCGGTTACTTTCTGGAATTGCAGGAAAGCGCAAATCACTCTTATATGCAGCCTCGATTCGTCAAATCCCTCGATTGTTCGTAGCTCTTTAGAGTGTATATATTGTGTTTAGAACTAATATTACGAATATACTGATTATGATACGTATTTAGGTAAAAATATGTATAGGAATTACACTACCGTATGTATGTGTGTGTGTGTGTATGTATATATGTATATATATATATATATATATATATATATATATATATATATATATATATATATATATATATATATATATATATATATATATATATATATATATATATATATATATATATATATATATATATATATATATATATATATATATATATATATATATATATATATATATATATATATATATATATATATATATATATATATATATATATATATATATATATATATATATCATATATATACCGCGTGTACGACACGAGCTCTATTCCGTACATACGAAATATATGCACGTTTCTACCGAAGCTAGGCGGAGGTGCGTAAAAACCGGAATGTCTCGGCGAGATCTCACTCTTACGCTTATCGGAAGATACATCCGCTAGTTACTTAACAATAAATTGCGAATCATAACTATCTCATCGCGATAATTTGCTCAAAATCAAACACTTCCAAATATTAAAGGAATTTTCACATATATTTTGCACGACACATTAAACTATATAATTTTATCGTCCAATAACGAATTGCGCGAATCTCGTTTTTGCGTGTCCGATCACCGTAACTGTCAAGTTTTAATTGATCTTACCAACACATAACAACGAGTTCAATCCGTCATTGAATTGCGAAGACAATGACCATACTTTAATAGCCTCTTTGATATGGAACTTCGCATAAAACGAAACAATAAAATTAACGTGACATTAACAAAAATTAACAGCAATAATCATCCCGTCTACGTTTCACGTGTGATAGGATTGGATAGAAAATATGCTATATTTTCTAATGTCTAGAACCGGCACGATGTAAACGTACAATATTTCCATGCAAATTGAAGTCATGTTCCTTGTAAAGACACAACTTCTCTCGTTACATTGCCCGAGAAAGACCTGGCAGGATATTACTTCGCAAAAGACACCTTCTAGTAAGTAAACACTTCTCTTTAATTAAAATGCAATCTCTATTTTAACCTTATTTTAATCTCTGTTTTTAAACTTATAAATCATAAGTTGAGTTGTAAGTCAACGAAATGGCTTGAATATCTCAAGTTATGGACCGTTAAAGATTAAAAATCCGCAAAAAGAATTCATTAAAAATCCTGCATTATGCAAGGAGAAAAATAAGACTTACAAAATTCATCAATAACTTCC
This sequence comes from Odontomachus brunneus, assembly GCF_010583005.1. Classification (NCBI taxonomy): domain Eukaryota; kingdom Metazoa; phylum Arthropoda; class Insecta; order Hymenoptera; family Formicidae; genus Odontomachus; species Odontomachus brunneus. Next base: position 2,202,711 of record NW_022639474.1, read on the forward strand.
CACCAGGCCTTTTAGGACATCTTACATTCAGCTTATTATTTATAAATTTTATCATAGTGCACAATCAGAATTTGTTTCAAGCAAAGCACTCGTATTGGATATTTTTAGTACATGAAACTTGAAATATATGATAGATTTCATATTATCACGGATGGCATTACCATACAGTAAGATTTGATATATGTTTATTTATATTTTATGTAATTTCTCGTAATATTTTTTTCACGTATAGCATCTACATGATGTAACAAGCAAGTATAAAAACAAATATCAAAACGTAAAGATAGTTATAAATTTGAAATGCCTGTCAGGAAAACATAAGTCTAACTTCATCCAAGTTAGTATTTGAATGTATAGAAGTAGAATAGAATCTTATTTGATTATTTCGATGAAAATTTTTCGTATAAAAAAAAGTGCATAGTAGCGCTATAGAAAATTTGAGATATATAAAGTAACACGCTATCTTTTCGAATACATAAAAATACTATAAAGTTATCCAAAAATACTCAAAGACGATATGACAAAATTTGTTTCGTTCGGGAAGATATAAATTTCTAAATATTATATCGTTGAATAGTTACGTATATATATAATATGATGTTATTCATACAAGAAAAATATGATTATGACACGATCATCGATATTATTATCTATGTCGTTACCGTGATAAACTACATACCCTTCCATAAAAAAAAATATTAAAAAAAGATTAAATCGCTTATTTCTCACTCCATTTATATCGGCCCATGATTAAAGGCCCATGGTTAAAGTGATGTGTCCACATTATTCAATTAAATATCATAGTGTTATGTTAAATTCTCACCACTTTCATTTTCATTGACGAAAACAAAATAAAAAAATTTAATAAAGATATACTTACGTGGTTTTGTTTTCTTTGTCTCTAAACTACAAGGCGCATTGAGGCTTAGTATGAGTGTTCTAAGTGTATGACTAGAGCACACATTTCAATTATTATTTGTCTAACTCGATCTAAAATCTATAATTGCCCGATTGAAAAAAAAAAGGAATGCGTCTCTATTTCTGTTGAGCATTACGGCTATACAACCATTGCAACATTCGAGAAGAATTTAAATTTCAGCCTTTAAGAAATGACATGACGTTACATAACATATTCGGGCAATCAAAAATGATGTTGATAAAATGACAATGATATTTTTATCCTCCTGAGACTCGATAAGAATATTGCGTCAATTGCACGGAGAAAAAAGAAAGAATAATCATTTCTTTGCAAATGTATGTCGCCGTATCAGTATAAATAATCATGTTGCGGGAAAATGGCTCTTGCAGCCTTTTCTTGCGGATCTAATTGATTTCGATAACGTCTCGCCAAGAAAGCTGCAATCACCTGAAAATATTAAAATTTTAATTTCTAAATCTTTGATTTTCTCAATCTGAAGAATGAAGTTACGAAATGTCCGAGAGAACAAAAAATATTATACGAATATTATCGAGATCCTTATATATATATAACGTAAACTGCTGTACGCTATATATCATATATAATTTATAGATTCTTCAAAACATTACGAATGAATATCAGCATATGAATATCTGAACGGCGAAGCTGCAATGCCGAGAAAAAGATAAAAAAAACCACAACCAGTATTGTGCAAGCACCCACCATCTGTTAGGAGGATCGTATGAAGTGACAGAGGACATGGCGATGGTGTTAGACTAGAGGAAAGCACTAGGATTAGCTCGTGGATCTTTCTGGTTCCTGTAGCGCACGGTCAACCATACACCAACGAACTGTAATCGGGCACACATGTTAGCATCAGCAATGTGACAGCACTTTTACTATACTATGATCAGTGTGTATGTACAAGTATGTACAAGTATAGTGCATTTATATATAGTGCATTTATATATAGATAAAAAAAAACTCAAATAAATAAAAAATCAAATATAACCATATACTCTGCAAGGAGTATTTTTCACAAACTCAGAAATATTTACAAATGTAACATAATTGTGCAATAATATATATGTGAGAAATTATCATTTGCAGAATCTTACCTCTGTAAAGCTAAAGAATAATCCTATGCTGCCACACAACTTGAAAGCATAGTCAATGGTAGATTGCAGTTTATGAATACATGTGGGACAAGGCGGACAAGGTAAATCAATGTCGACTGCTTCACAACAAATTCTCTGCAAAAGATTTCAACAGTTAAATTGTTGAACAAATACCATTCTCATATTGCGCTACATACATTGACTTCATCGCAAGGAACTTCTGAATCGTGAGTTTTATTAAATCCACAACAATTAAAAGTGTTCTGGACTTTGATCTGCAAGTCCTTGTCAACACGCATCCAACCCTAAAAATAATTGTTACATTTCATCTATCATGTATTTCATAGATGTTAATGTAACTGTAATTCTGTAGTATAAAATAGTAGGAGTATAAAATATTAAAATATAAAAATATAAAAATATTACCTGCTCTGCCAGTTGCTCTTGTTGTTTAGTGTTGACAGCGAGGCAAGCGCAAGCGATGCTGAATTGAATGAGGAATAAAAGGAATAAGATAAGCATGTACTGTGTAGCACAATTAAGGAATTATATGCTTGTTTCTTTATTCTTTCCAAATGATATCTCATAGTACCAGATGTTCAATGAAGAGTTTTGTGTATGAAATATATTATATCCTCATAACAATACAAAAATAATATCCAGGAAGTTTTAATATTTGCTCCAAGATGAATACTGAACAAATTTGTTCCTTTATCACAAATTAAACTTATATAGTTATAAGCCAAGGTGAGACATTAATTTGTGCAGTCCAATTGAGACCCAACTGTAAACAGAAAAGGATACAAAGAACAGTAAAACCTGATGGTGTTTAACAGCACCAATCAGGCCCAGTATGGAGATTAGAATCAGGATCACTCCACATGCTAAAATGCCACCAATAATAGGGAGATTTGTGACTAAGGCTGATGCTTTTCCATATACAGCAACTCCTATCAGTATAAAGGCAACAACCTGAAGAAAACAATTATCAATGAACCAAGATACATGTACACATACATGTACTCATCTCTAATATATAATACAATGCAAAATTGATATATTCTGTATAAAAATCATGAGATAATCTCATCAGAGAAAAACGACACATTAGACTTACGCACAATCTGATCACCAGCAATCACCAGCTACAGTTTACACTTATCTCACTCGTAACAATTAATCATTCTTATAGGTATACGATAAAAAAAATACGACAAAAGTCATGTACAGCTACTCAAACACGGTCGCATTAGCGATAATTCTAATGCAATCATTTAATCATCAGTCAGACAGCAACATCAGAGAACGCGCTGACACGTACGAGTTAACAATCTCTGCTTTTTCATATATATCGCGGTTAAAGACGTGTGTAATTCAAGAGGAGAGGAGGGGAGCGACTAATCAGTCAATATGTACTCGAATCAGTTAAATGCTGATGTAACTACGCTACGCGTAGATATCTCCCTCGAGAGTTCGTGTAAACATCGAGTGAGGCGGAGGGGCCTCCGCGATCGGACGAACGTCACATACATCTGCCGCTGAAGAACGTTATAAAAGCCGACGCGTCTACTTACGATATAAAGAATGTTGAGCGCTGTCAGAGCATTTTTAGAGCACGTAAAACCGCCGCACATCTTCGGCTGCGCTCGTCTGTCCGCTGCCCTCGTCGAATCTCTACGGTCCGCTCACGTCGATTCGCGACGCAACGCGTGAAACTGTGGACGATTTTCGTCGTGCGAGGAGGAGACGCGAAAGGGGGATACGTGTCACGCGAGAAAGCGCAATTCGCTCTTACGAATACGTGTGCAAATTTTCCGCCTAGCTAAACCCCACACAACGGCAGACGGCTCGCTACTGCCCGAAGCAGCGCGATGGCGGCGATCGATGCGCCTGAAAGATTGCGACTATCGCGCGCGAAACACAAACTCGCGCGTACGCGCCGTATGCGGCGTGCACGCCCGAGAAAATTGAGAATTCCCAGATAGCACAGAGAATTTAAAAGGAATTCAGTTGTATGTCACCAATTCTGAGTTCATTTTTAAATGCAAAAAGAATTCTTTTCACTCAACTAAACTTTGAAGAATTCTTTTTGCATCTGAAAATGAATTCAGAGTTAGTGACTGAATTCTTTTTGAATCCTTTTTGAATTCTCTGTGCTATTTGGGTTGTCATCGTTGTAACATCGATGGCACGGATCTCAATGCTGCAGACCAGTAAGTCAATGCTGTAACTTTTAACGACGGTGTCGTTATCGTTATAATACATGGTAGAAAAGCTGCGCGAACGACACATGCCAGTGACAGCGTTATTATAAGAAGTCTTTTCGAAGAACTTCTGCAATAAGTCAGAGTAAAACAATACTTTCTTTCGCTCTAACTTATTGCACTAGAGTGTGTACTTTTGTAGAGTTCAAAAGTTTTCCTAAAACAAGATCCATAGGCTGCATTAAGACATTCACTGTCAATACTGCAAACGTCATCATGGTATCTTAGACCACGTTCCGAAATTCACTGCCAGTGTTGAAATTCTATAGTATTGGCAGTGAATTTCGGAACGCAGTCATAGTAGCACAATTTATTGGCGTTACATTGGCATATTGATTATATTGGCATACATTGAGACAATATGGCCAATATTGGTTATAAAATATGAATAATTTGCTATTATTGCACAAGATGATTATACCAATGTTGGCATACATTAGGGGGCATTAGGCCAATATAACTCAATATGTTGCCAATATTGGTAAGAAATGAATTATTAATATTTGGGACTCTGTATTGGCTATGAAATACAAAGTGTCTACTTTACAATATTGAGCTAATATGGAATATATTAGGAGTCCAATTTGTAGCTAATATTGCTTTAATGAACTGTACTACTAGAATCTATGTATACTTTCTGGTAACTATCGGCACGGTACGTTAATTAAAATTGAATTAAAATAAAAAAATTAATTAAAACAAAAAATATTAAAGACATTAACTTAAAGACATTAAATTACATATCCAAAATATATATAGTTGTAGTTGTATGATTGATGATTGATATAAGTTCGATGACGATTTATGTAATCGATGCTCCCCTCCACTTGGCTTTCATTTAACGCTTCTCAATCGTCGGCATCTTCCACAATGTCACGATGTTTTGAGTAGGAACATTATCTACTTTGTAATTACGGGTTGTCTCCTGCGCAAAAGGCGTGAAAGGCAAGGAGTATATACGAAAGTAAGGAGAACTGCGGTAAGGAGAAAGGTAATTCGACTTACACCTGCTTATTTTGTTTGCGTACATCTTACAACACATTGAAAACTTACAGTAAACTGACGTAGTAAAATTCTTTCAAGGATGCTATATTAATTAGTTACAAATATTCCAACGCGAGCTGATATAAAGCCAAGTATATGTTAAGAAGTCACGGCGGAAATACTCGAAGCATCATAACTTCTCTCTCTTACCGTTAATTAAACTTTCCCAACGTGCAGTTACCTTTATATCGATGGCGACAACTAAAGGAAAATAGGAAATCCTTGTTAGATATAAAAAAGAAATATCAAGTCAATTTTGTTCGAAATGGAATAACTTGGTTTTATATTTTATTTAGGATTCCAATGCGACAAACCTTTTATATTAATCTAATAGAACTCTATAAATCACTTCATAGATTAAAGCTATTATGATTAGATACACGCAAGATATGCATTATCAATCTATTTTTATCGAAAGTATCATCGTTGATACTTGCTACCCTTCATTGTTCTGTGAGAAAAGAAAACGGAAAAGACACTGACGAAATATCATGTGCCGTCTTTCGCAGGGATGTCATCAGAATTTGTGGCAAAGTATCCGTTTCTTACGAACGCGCGTAACAATATCTTGCTCGGAGTCGGTGTCGTAAATATGTCATATCGGATCTCGCATAGATTAAATGTAATGACGTGAGCACTTGGCCCAGATAACGCGTAAACATTTCCCGTATTTAAATCCAGTTTCCCACTACGCAACCATTTACATTTTGCATTCGTTACATTCCACTTTAAAATTCTAGCTTTGCTCGTTTTATTCCGTGTAATAAAAACAGCATTACGCATACGCGATACGATAGCGTCATTTTTCTTAGCGCAAAAACGCCGCGAAACCCCTCGCAGAACCCATCTACTAATTTATATCAAATTATAACAATTATTAGTTACTATAAAATATGATTCTTTTAATTAATTATAATTCCAGAGAATTATACACAATTAATCTATGTAATAAATATGCAGATCTTAATACTTATAAGAATGTTATAATACTAAATATTAATAACTTAATAATTAAATATTAAATATATACAATAAATATATGTAGATTTTAATATTTATGAAATATGTAAGTCTGAAAAGGACACATTTACATTTTACCTATTTTCATTGGTCATGTTAATTAATTACGACAGTTAATTAATTGAAATTGGAAATAAATAAATGCGTTTTCCAGATGTAAATATAACCTGTTTAATTAATTAAAGTTTAATTAATTACTGTGGTGAATTAGTCGTAATTATATTAATTAATTACGATGGTTAAACGAAATTGAAAAGAAATAAATTGTAATATTCTTCTCAGATGTGAATGTAACCTGATTAATTAATTGCTGTATTTAATCAAAATTGAAAATAAGTAAAATGTAACACTCCTTTTAGATACACTAATCGCATATATGCAGATGCAATTATATATTATTCATTACTTGCATTTATTTATCGCGATATGTATCAGTTCTTATTATTATTATTGTTAATTATAATAATTATAATAATTATTGTTAATATTTAAATACTGTAAGTGCGTATCTTCTCTTCAATCCAATATGAGTAAACTGCAACGTGTAAAGTTCCAAGATGTTATTGTCGTTTTCCATCTGATAACACTTACACAACAAAGTGCGTGATTTGTTTTCCCGAAGGTTAATTATAACGTTAACGTATACGCACGTTTTTCTCGAAAATTGGTACTGTGCAACGTCGTCTATATACGAAGATACTAAATGTACGTGTATTTGCGACAGGAGATAATGTTCCAAGGCGTGATAACTGTTGCCGTGTACACATCTGATTTAAAGGTTGTTGAGGAAAAATTCCGTGAAGCGAGTTTATAAACAATGATTATTAAAAATGCACTGCTGCACGAGAATTGCAGTGTATTTTACGCTCATTACACGTATGATTATAATAATCCTTTTATGTGCGACAATAGATGATAATGTAGATGCAGACTGTAAACAAAAGGCCGATTTGTAATAATCTCTGACAATATAAGTCAGAGGTAGATCGTTACAATTGCGCAGATTTCCTCGGGAGAGGGAAGGCCGAATCTATGAACAAGAAAATTGAAAGAATGAGTCAGAATATAAATATGAGATGTAATATAAATATGAAATGTGTAAACATAAATATCGTAATATCTTATATATTCGGTGATGGTCGCGCTGCTTACTACGTTAATATTCACAAGAATATTTATTCAAAAATACTTTATTTTTTCCTGGCACGTAAATAGAATTCAACGAATTCACATTGCAATTCACGATTGTACCTTTTTTATACCTCCAATTAATATCCACCGCATAATTTACGACGTGAAGATTGTATTTCGGAAAAACCATTATATGACGTGTGACATTTTAAAATGATTAATTACCAGTGTATATGTAATATTTCTGCGTTTGTCGTCGTTAATCAGCAGCTTATAATGAAAAAGCATCGCTACGTATGAATAATTGCATAAATATGTATATTGGATTGTGTGTATGTCTCTTTAATTAATTGAAAATATCAATCGTGTTATCTGATGTAAAACGAAGGCAAGTGGTGTTTGTTTTCCCAAATTTTATGAAATTCTACCCAATCGATATTTATTCGATATTTAACACAATCAAATGATATGGAGCACTTCAATATATTTGTTCTTAACATGTCAAGCATATATGTTCAAACGATGTTCGAATTGGATTACACAATGGTGAAGTATCGATAGTACAAACACTATCGATATATTCCTGTAACGATACGCTCTCATCAGAAAGACAACTGTTAAAAAATTCTCTCACTTCCCGCAATTCTCATTTTTGGGAATCATCCAATATGTAAAAATGTCCGTCATCGTGCGAATAACACGAGTATCGGATGTCTCGTCGGTATTTAAATAGTTTTATTTTTTTCAAATCCTGAGAAGCACAAAAAAATGGTTACTTTGTGAAATTATTGTCGTACTTTGTGAAATTGTAAAGATCATTCGTGGAAAAATATTTCATACAATTTATTACTTAATAAATTCCAGACTCATATGAACAAATACAGCTCGAAGAAAAAGAAATATTTACAAATTGTTTAATTTACAAATGTATTATATGATTTCTTTTGTACAAACATATTATGACTTTAGGACTTTTGTATGGGATTGGACGTGACGTTGCAGCTGTGTTCTGCAACAGAACGCAACGTAACATCTGTTGCCTCCTGAAGCGAAGCACACACGTGTGTACACGTATGTGTTAACACATCATTTGATATTCATTCGTTCGCCCTTCTTCATCTGAAACTAAAAGTAGTAGACAAACATCTTCATCGGGTGGGGACAATGACAGATTCGGCATTGATAACGAAAGCACTGATAAAGGAACGTATAAAATCAACGGCGCTTAAATAAGCCGTCACTCCATCCGCAACAAAATCCGGGTGCCATTAAGTTCGTGAAGACCCGTGTTTCCTAGTAACATTAGCACGTTTCATTGTTATCTCTGTAAGCATAAAGTCGATTAAAATTTACCAGAAATTTGCATGAGCCACATTCAAAGCGCTCGGTTTTTAATCTGTCTGCTTTATTTCGAGTTTTAATTGAAGTGAGCCACATAAATTGCGATATTACATGTCGATATAATTAAAAGATTGTTGGCATATTTCTACTTTGAACACTTTCTGTAAAATGTACATGTTAAAGTTTGCCTAATGTTATCATATATTTTAATTATAATAATAATCTCATTGCATTCTTTCAATAGTGAATTTCTTCTTTTCAGTCCTGTAATACGAAGAAATAAAAGATGGACCAATCCCATATCAGACGATGGCCTCAATATCTAGCAGCGATAACAGGTAGGTAACATTTTATATAGGCTATAAATTTTATTTCGCGAGAGGGTATCGTGACTATTAAATCTAGAGAGATCAAGTAAGATATATTTTATGGACACATAAGACATATATTTAACCCTAAACCACTAAACAAAGTTTACATAGACCAATCCCTCAAACCGTTTTTAAAAACATGTGTTTTGTTTTTTTTTATTATATCTTTTTTCAACTTTATTTAATCGCAAAGATACAAAGGGGATGATGAAAATGAAAACTTTATCGAGAATTTATATTTTTCTGCAAAGTTTATGTCGCATTGGTTGTACAGAATTACAAAAGCTCTTACGTAATAAAAGTGCATGCAAAAATAAATAGGAGCTTTGTTCAATATGTGACGAAAATGAAAAACAAATTTTCAATGTAAAATTTTCCCAAAAATTATGAGCAAATGTAAAAATGCGCTAGATAAAATTTGTTTATTTCATGTTTAGGGCTTACGTATTTTTTGATGTTTCTTTGAGGGTCTAGAATTAAGGTGTGTACACTTTTGCACGGTTTAAAGCATCTTAGTACATGAACATTTGTGATCTTAATAATTAATATACAAAATGTTTAGGAATTATACATGTGCACATACAGTATTTCACAAAAGCGTTAACACACTTATCTCCCATTTTCGATAATGATAATAATAACTATGTGTAGCCGCAGATAATGATCAAAATGGACATGATATCAAAATGGGCTATCGCACTCGCGTATCAGGAAAATCTTAGAGTTAAAAGTGGTTCGAAGACCTAATATCAAGTGTGAAGTCGAGGGTGCGTTTATCTCGTGTCATAGCTTGTTACCTCAGCGCTGCTTTTCCGCGTAAATATTACGCAACGTAATTACTCCCACGGCTAAGCTTCGTATTCACGTTTTCCAGCCGTAAATAATCATCTCGACTGCTTACTTCATCCAGAACTTCGCATAATTAATCCCTTAAGTGGTCTACTTAAGCTACCGTGCTTAGTGTTTCATTTTGGCCGTGAACACGCGCAGCTGCGGAATGCGACGTAGATGCGATGTGTCCTGAGCTCTCCTGAGAGCAACAAACACAGGCACTCGCGCCCCAATCGGATGACACAACAATGTTATTAGGCGACACTTAATTACACGCAGCAGTAAACAATACACATGATTTCCCAGGAAGCGAGATTCGGCGCTTATCTATGAGAATCGCTTTAATCTACTCCGATTGGACTTGTCGAGAATAAGCGCGACTCGGAATTCACCCGGCTGATTTCATTGCAGCCACCATATCGCTGGCAACTACCGGGTCTCACATAGGTTGGACGTCACCCATCTTACCGATATTGAAATCACCCGAGTCCCACGTCCTGATAACCTCCGATGACGCCTCCTGGATCGCGTCGTTTTATCTCTTGGGCACCATACCCGGCTGCATTCTGGCGGCTTTCATAGTCGACTGGCTGGGCCGAAAGACGAGCCTGCTGATAGCCGGCGTGCCATTAACCGCCGGCTGGTTTTTGATCATCGTCGCCTGGAATCCGTACGTCCTGTACGTGTCGCGCTTCATCAGCGGCATCGGCCAAGGCGTCGTGTACGTCATCTGTCCGATGTACATTGGCGAAATCGCTGATAAAGAAATCAGGGGCTCTCTCGGCTCCTTCATCAAGCTGATGGTCACATTCGGGGAATTGTACGCTCACGCAGTCGGCCCGTTCGTCTCCTACGAATGTCTCGCCTACGTCTGCTTGGTCATCCCGCTGATCTTCTTCCTGACCTTCGCGTGGATGCCCGAGTCGCCGTACTTCTTACTCATGAGAAATCAAAACGAGAAAGCGATGACGAACCTGCGGAAATTGAAACGCAACGTTTCCGAGGACCAGCTGGAGGAAGAACTAGAGCAGATGCAGAAGACGGTTATCCGCGACCTCAGCGACCAAGGCCGCTTGTGGGACCTCTTCAGCACGCCCGGCAACAGACGCGCCGTCATCATCAGTTTCGGCTTGCAACTGATTCTCCAGTTTAGCGGTATATGCGCGATCGAGTCGTACACCCAGGAGATTCTCGAGGAAGGAGAGACCAGTTTGCCCGCGAGCATTACGGTTATTCTCTTGAGCTTGCTTCAATTGGTTGCAGGTGTCGGTGCGGCGGTACTGGTCGATAAGCTCGGCAGACGACCGTTGCTTATGAGCACCACCTTGTTAGGTGGAATTTCGTTGACCGTTGCAGGCACATTTTATCTCCTCAAGACCGAGCTGGGGATAAACATGACCGGATACGGCTGGATATTACATGCCTCCGTGATATTCTACGAGCTGATCATCGCTCTCGGTCTGAATCCGCTGCCCTACATGATGCTGGGCGAGCTGTTCCCGACGAACGTCAAGGGCGCCGCCGTGTCGTTGGCTAATCTGGTCTCCTCCTTGCTAGCATTTATTGTCTCGAAGATGTACCAAGTGATCTCCGACTCTTGCGGGGTGTACGCGGCCTTCGGCTGGTTCTCCATGAGCTGCTTCCTCGGCGTGTTCTTCATCGCGTTCGTCGTCCCGGAGACTAAGGGCAAGTCGCTGCTGGAGATTCAGGAGGAGCTCCATTGCCAGAAGAAGAGGCAGAAGGCGAAGCAGAAGGCGAAGGACGCACAGCAGATCCAAATAAGTACGATAGCTTAGGTCAAGCGCAAGTAACATCGCGATGCTTACGTACACGTCGACAATTCATGCACGATACTTTTCAAACGATAGAAATAAGCGCCGCGCGTATCTCGGATTATGGAACATTCGGCAGGGAATCTCTAAGCATATAATCGTCCTTCCGATAGGACACCGATCGTAAAGCGGACGTGGACGAGCAATGGTAAGATCAATTATAATATTCGGATAAAATTGGATTGTCTCGCTTTCGACTCACTGAAATTTACGGGAGGTCACAAAATTTGATAATATCCAAAAAGATGTAATCTTATACTTGGCAGGATCCTTTTGTATATGGCCTCGATTTAGAATTCTTCTAAAGTCAACAGGAAAATATTCTAATGAACGAAAAAACGTAAAAAGAAATTTTGGTTGTAAAACGTTGTTTCCTCTAATTCCATATTCTAAACGAGAACTGTTACTGAAAGAGTATTTTTCTTCTGATGAAAAGTAAACTATTAGAAATTAGAAATTAGAAATTTATTAGATATTTTATTCTAACACTTTTTCTTTTGGATCAAGAGGAATATTAGAAAAAAATTTCTCTTATTAGGGTTGCATTCCGAAACGTTCTTCTTGAGGAAACGTTTCCTGAAAATCTGTAGTTTATGTTATGTATTATGAATTTTCAGTAAAATTTTCTTCAGGAAGGACGTTTTGGAATGCACCTCGAAAAGCAAATTTTCTTTTACTAGAAAAAATGTCTATTAAGAACAAGACTTGTATTACAGATAAAGGATAAAGTTCTCCTATAATCCTAAAAATATTGTACTTAGAATATCTTCTTAGTTTTAGAAGAATCCTTCCAAGGCCATGTATAAGTGGATCCGCTGAAGATCGTATATTTTTGAGCGTGCTATTTATAAATTGTTGATGGAATTTTACAAATCTCCCGAGAGCACTCTCTGTCAAAAGTCAGCGATCGATTTACGCGCGCGTTAACATGAAAAGTTAATATGTTAATTCGAAGAAAAATTTCGAGAATCTCTACGTTGCTAGTTGCAAAGTCTATTTGTATTTTGATTAGGATCGGCTATTACGAAAATATTTTTTTCTCCACGTTTTGGTAGCAACGTGATAAGAACGAAACAATGAAACTCCAATCGAGATCTAAATTGTAAGTATTAGAAATCGAATTGCTCAGTTGAAAGTTAGATCGTAAGATTATTAGTGTTTAAGAAAGGGCCCTTATATTCCATTTAAGAAGGCGCTTCGATCGAAGTAACGAGGTCGTCAAAAGAGCCATTTCCGATCGAGATATCATCAGTGTTACGACTGAAGGAAGAACTCATACCCCAGATAAACAAGATGTCAGTTCGAGTTAAGTTTAGACTGATGCGCAAACGAGCGCCTGTCACTTGGACAAACTTAACAATCTTAATTAAAGAAACACATCACTCCGAGCTACGCAGAACTAGGGAGGCAGGGAGGGGGGAGATAACGGCGTGAATTTATTAATACCGCGCTGTTCGTCAGCATTGGTCATGAATGCAAATCGATCCTTTCGTTCGCGAGGTGTATAGGCTTATTCACAAAAACCAGTACAAGAAAGCGTAAATGTCGTTATCTGATTATATCGACTTAGAGATAATTACACCAATGATGATAACTCGATCGGACAGAAGCTCGTTGGCGAATTCGCGGCCGAGAATAATGCGAATTTACAGTGTATCGGTGGTTTCCGGAAAACTGTTCCAGGAGCGGCATTCATGCGGAATCCATCGTACATCCAACGTGCGTTAGCTAGGGCACCGATCACGGTAGAGCAAACTCGCATGACCACCTTTTTTCCCCTTTTAGGCAGGGTTAAATACTGAAGTTTCTGAGACTGATAGCTTTTAATTAATCGTAAAGTATTTATTTATTGTCTTGGGCGAGCATCGAACAGGCGGAGAAAGAGACATAGAGAAAGAGATTCGACATTGTCACCTCGCGTATCTGTTGTGGTTTCAAGGTACTCTTGATATATCCCTGAATTTACACTGCAAGTAACCCTTACCACACGCACACAAGTGATATACGCCGGCTTTGTTTATCTTTTGCGGTTTGATACAGCATCCTAAAGAATGATTATATGTGCAAAAAAATTACGTCAGAATCGATCTCAGCATGTAAAATCTCTCACATTTTAATAACACTATAAAATATTTCAAAGCATTTTAGGAAAAAATATTTCGGACAATAGTTTTTTTATTTCAATGGGTAAATAAAATGGTGATCTCTATTTGACTATGAGACGCTCTACCAAGATTTTTTCAAAGTTGATAGAGTCTCATGGCCAAATACAGAGGTTATTATCTTACTTATCAAACCAAGGAACTTTGAAATATTTTTTCCTGAAATGCATTACTAGTGAAATATTTTATAGCGTTATTAAAAGTGAGACATTTCGAAAGCTGAAATTTATTTTAAACTAATATTTTTTGCATAAATAGTCATCTCTTTTGGCATAATACCGAACCACGAAAGATAAACAAAATCGGTGTGTATCTTGTGATAAGTGTTGCTTATGAAAAAAATATTTCAGAGTTTATTTGTGGGATATAAAGTTTATTTGATAGAAATAGTTTATTTCACAGAAGTAAATTTTGTTTCTCGGGAATAATCTTCAAATCTTATAAATTTTTTAGTATTTTTTCCGGTGCACAATAAAGAATAACATTTGGAGGAATTTCTCGCAGGAGAGAAAAGAAAGGCGGAATCCTGTTCAATGCGACGCCACACGGCGATTAGGACCATCTTTCTAATCCCTTTAAGGCAGGGTGCAAAACAAACGTCCAACATGATATAACGCTTACGATTAAACGTTATTGAAGAATAGCGCGTGTGACGCGCGTACCTCAATGAAGATATCGCGCACGCCTATGGCCCTGATGCAAGAAGGATTTAGACGAGCACTGTGGCATGACTAACTTATATTTCCCTTTCAGGCAGGGTGAGACACGATTATATGTTATAAGAATAGCGGCGTAGAATATAACTGGCCCAAATTAGAGTTAAAAGAAACAACGTTCACGCGTCGACGCGTGTTAGAATCTTACCCCGGGTTTCCGGGCACGCGCTCTCGCAGGTGTTCGCCGATGATGAGTGGACGTCTGACCGACGCGAAGAAGATCCGATCGGTCTTATAATCGGCTTAATGGCGGCTCTTCCTTCCACTCGCGTCGAAATGTTATTCTTGACCGACCGACGTCATCCACCTGTTACGTAAGAGAGAAAGACAACGCGCACGTAGCTACGTTTGGCGAGCAAACAACCGAAACCGCGTGAATCCCACTCAGCTTCATCCACTCGCTCGAGTGACACACCGAAACATCGGTCATCCGCCTTTTATTGTACGGCTACATCACACACGCGGGAGCGCGCTATACTTAATAAGTTACATCTTAACTCGAGTGTCAAGTATGTTCACGCTATTGCACGACTCTCTACATGTCCCTTTGAGGCAGGGTTTAAGACTAATCGAATTCGCACTTCGACATATAGATTTCTACATTCGAGATTTCTACAGTGTAGAAGTTTGCAATATACGTTGACAATAAAGACTCACCATTTTATCTGCAACCGCTCAGGAAAGAGGAAAGTCACTCGTTCCTCGCACTTCCTTTCCCAGTCGCGACTCCCCCGCGATGTTTCGCGACTTCTGTCTGTTCGTGGAACTTCTAGGACGAAGTCGTTGTTCTTTAGGGGGCTTGAACATTTTTTACCGACAAAATACTAACATTATTTAAAAAAAAAATGAATAACATAGCCCTGGGACCATCTATATAGATCCCTTACAATTGAATTTAGGAACTTAAAATGTATGAAAAGCTTGCAGAAAGATTTCTATATATGTATGCACAATCAATTTTTCCGCTGAGTTTAGTAAAATAAAACAGCATATATTTATAATAATAACTGAATAATCGTGTTAATGGTGGTCGCCTTACGATATCGACATTCCTGCAGTTCGTTATTCACTCTGGCATCGCCTTAGCAAGTCAGTGAAGAAGAGACTCCGCAAACCGGACAACTAGTATGTATATTTTTGCATTATAATAACCGTTATACATAAACGTTATTACAATATAGAAACATAAATTTTTATAATATCTCATCCATTAACATCTCACAACGCCTCGCTATGATACACACCTCGTGGTCGAGATTATATTATTACTACTACAATCCCTGGCGTAAAATCTCGTCAGCGTGTTCGGAATACGTCATTCGCATGATTCTCTCCTTGAATAAAACACGCGTGCCTCGCGTAAGCGAGCGACAAGATGTGAAACTTAGGACCTTTTATTCCGCTAACGTGCGTATTTTACGAAAGTATCCGTAAGTTCTGATGTAAACTTAATACTAACTTGAAACATTTAATATGCATCGGCTTGAATTTTTAACTAGATGTTCGTCTCCTTCTTGCATTTAATAATAAAATGAGAGAATTCAGCATTATAATGTTTATCAAGTTCCGAGGTGCGCTCAAAAATTCAAGTTTAATGTCATAAGAGACTAACTCTAAGGATTGTATTAATGGTCGTTACTTGAAACTTGCTTCAAATAAAATTTTCAGATTTGTATTTAGAGTTGGATACGAGTTTTTCAGTGGAACAACGATTGCAAACGTAACGTCGCGCATATTATACTACTAGAAAAATTTAGATGTAACTCTGAATTCGAATCTGATTATCTCACGTGAGACAAGTAACGACTATTAATATGAGCTTGAGATTGACATTAGAATAAATCTTTATTTCTACACAGAGAAAGTAGATTGGTTGAATTAACGCCACAATGATACAACTACAGGCGTTTTGGTTGAAGAAAAGAGATTTTCTGGTTCTTAGAAACAAATTTCGTTCATGAGAACTACAGAAATTCTGTTTTCATAGCTTCTTCTTTCATAGTTTCATAATTCATAATTTCATAATTCAATTTTTCGTTATAAGAAACAGAAAATTTTTCCTTCCTATGATCAAAACGCATTTAGTTGTGTCATTGTCATGTTAATTCAACCAATCTATTTTCTCCGTATAAGAAGGAAAGGCTTATTTTTTTATGAGCTCTTTATTCCTATAACAAATTTAGTTCATAAGAAATTCTGTTTCCATCAAACAAAACGCGTTTAGTTATTATCACATTAATTTCATCTATCTCTTTTCATAATCTTTTCTTTATTAATTCAATTTTTTTCATAAGAACCAGAAAATCTGATCAATGAAGACGCACTTAATTGTGTTGTAATCACATTGATTCAACCAATCTCTCCGTTCGTTCCGTGTATAGGAAAGGATGTGACAATCTCCGAATTTGGATCACGTAGCTTTAAATTAAGGAAATATTTGTGATGCAGATACTCATATAAGTCAGGTGATTAATTATTTTCATATTCACGAATCCTCTAATTATATCTCGGCAAATACGAGTCTCCAAAGTTAATATTCTGTTTGCACCTTATCGGCGTCTCGACTCTCTTTTTTCGCGATAAACATATTTTTTCACGGAACGTGACGTACCACCGTCGCGATGTATATATCGGGATTACAAAATAAAGAAGGTAATACGTCGAAGCAATGCGAGGCACGAGAGTCACTTCGCCCGACAATCTCGGCCGATCAATGATCGGAGAACGATCCCGCTTGTTCTCGCTGAGTTGTCGCTTGTCGCTCGCGTAACACTGCAGCGCGCAATTCTTCACGAAGAAAATGCCCGTTTCTTCTCTCTCTCTCTCTTTTTCTTTCTCTCTCTCTCTCCCTCTCTCTCACTCTCGTAAAAACACACACAAGCGATCGTACTCACACCGGCACTATGATTGTCGAAAGAAACTGGAGTGCGATCGCGCGCTGTCATACATACACACGCAGTTTTGGCACACGCGTCTCGTATCCAATACTTAGATTCTAAGTGCAATTGTTGTAACCTCAATAAAAGGAGCGCCGTTGTTGGAAATCGCCGCGCTATGCCAAACGATCTCCGTCATCCCGGCGCGTCCTCGGTGGGGTATCATAGTGTCGTAGAAATTAAAAAAGGACGCGACCAGCGCAAATATTCTCTTTTCTCCGCCTTCCCGTTTATCACCTCGTCCCTAAAAAGTTCCCTACCGTCACTACACTCGAACACTCGTCGAACTCGATCCTTTACGCGGGATCTCTGCGAGACTGTCCAGAAACGCGCGGGTTTACTAAGCTAGTATTTTATTTGCTCGCGCCTGTCGCGACGCGAACGACATGAACGAACTTCTCGCGTTAGGCCAAGTGTTCTCCAAGCGTACGCAAAAGAAGACGGGAACGAAGGCTCGTAGTCGTCTAGAGAAAAAGGCATAGTGGAAAAGACCGTACTAGGAAGCTAATATATCCTCTACCTCGAGAATGGCCTTAGAAGCTAATCAATTACAGGTAAAAAAGGGAAGCAGGGTGAAGCACCCAACTACTGACGCTCAATTATTCAATCCCTTTAGTCACTGTTTGTAGAAAAAGCTGCTTTTTTCGCGACAAACGATTTCAGTTGAAATCTTCTCTTGAAATCTTCTCTTAGAATTGTAGAGCGCAGGCGAGAAGTTTAACTGCAATGCTGTCGCAAGAAAAACCAAGTTTCCTCTGAAACGTTAGTCACTAGTTCATCACTAGTTAGTCTAGTCACTGGCGAAGCAAGTGTCACTTAAACTGGCCAAAAACTAGTCAGAATCTCTGGCCAGTTACTGGCCAGAAAGAGGTCGCTTTTTCTACTTGGGACTGTTGCCCAAACAAGTTAGAGTCCATAGAATGCTTACCTATAAAGTTAAATTCAGCAATCCCTCACATAATGAAATAAAACTTTTATGCAATTATTTATCTCTCTCGAACATTACACTCATAATTAATATCCGAAACAGATACAGTGACTGACTCATAATTTAATTATACTTTTTTGTATACTTTAATATTAATTTTCAAGTATACTACATAATTTTCATTGCCAATGGATATTATGAAAAACGGCCGTGTATACGTCACGTCACGTAGGAAATAACAATTTGTATAGGCGTAAACAATTTGTGTAGGCGTAATCTAGAAGTTTATGGCACCTGGTGTCACTGACTAAGGGGATGTGAATAATAGAATGTTTTATTGTATCTCGATAGAAAAGGGATTCGCGCGACGCACTGCGCAAGTAAATAGTCGCGTTTCCGTCGCGCGGATCGCCGAAAAATACGGTCGAAATGTTCTCTTCTTTTTCCGGCGAGTGATCCACGAGCGCGAGTCGATTTACGATTTACATTAATAACGAACTTCGAAATTATCAGCGAAATTCGGCCGCAACGATTATCTCGCTCGATCTTCAACGCCGATTTTACGTGAAAAGAAAGCCCGCGAAACGTTCGCCCGAAGGAGCGGTTTTCGTTAATCTCTAACTTACGTCCTTATGTGACACCAATCGTATCACGAGAGATCGGCGATTACGTTTGCCGAATGATTGTACGACGCGAACGTGTCTACCTCGAGTAGAATAGTCGGACACAACGACAAAGCTACTAATACTGAAATGGAACCTTATTCTGGACATATAGCGAGTGCGCTAACATATCTTTTTGATTCTAAGTTTAATTTTATTTATATGAGCGCCACGTACAATGTCGTTTCAATTTCAGAATCAGTGAGGCACATTTAACGTTCGTTATGTGTTCAGAATACAGCCCATTCTCGTCTGCTTTCCTAGACGATAAGTATTTCTCAGCTAATAATGCGATCGAGCCGGCTGATCGAAGTCGCATTGTCGATTCTGTCGTTCATAGGCATAGACTCGTGGAACAGACTGCGCATTTTTATGGGATGGCTGATGACAAGATTGAAGAACAGAGATATGCCAAGTTAGGTGCTTTCTTCGTCGCACAGTATTCTTAAGGGTCGCGTAAACCAACGTGGGAGAAACAAAAGAGAGAATGCAACATAGTGAAAGAAAGAGAAGACGCTTTGATCATGTAATTTCTTTATTCCAAGTAGAAAATTAAACAACATCTTATTCTCTATTGCCCTCTTTTACCAATGTTGTACGTAAAAAGATATCATTCTACTGCCAAGAAAAACTATTTATTTTTTCTCTGTTTATTTTTCTTCTTTTAAGCAACAGTGGATATTATCTCTCTCTCTTTTATTAAGAAAGAATATTTTCTTGTGTGCGTGTGATATAATAAATTTAAAATATATTTTCAAAAATTTCATAAAAGCTTATTATCATATGTAAAAGGAAAAAATTTATTCTCTTTGCAAGAATATTATAAAACTTCGTTCAAGAAAAAATTTACAACTCTGTGTGGATGTGCAAACCAAATTTTCA
Organism: Odontomachus brunneus; assembly: GCF_010583005.1. Lineage (NCBI taxonomy): Eukaryota > Metazoa > Arthropoda > Insecta > Hymenoptera > Formicidae > Odontomachus > Odontomachus brunneus. The sequence goes on from NW_022639474.1 coordinate 2,222,868, forward strand.
TTTTAATTTAATACTCTTAATTGAAATGTCAAATTTAATATGATTTAGAATGTATTTTGAACAAATTTAATTCGTATGATGAACTTACGATTCAGATAGCACGATCTATTGAAAGGTGTTTTCAAGACATCCATATTAGACATCTTTTAGTAATTTATGCTGTCTGAGAAATAGATTTGTAAATACATATATAGACTTATGAAATATTTTAGACAAGTAAGATTTACTTAAAGTATGCATTTTTCTAATCTCTCCTACAGTAATGCGCAGTCTATTCCATACGTCTACGTTTGTGGATTCATAGGCAAAGCAAACGATATAAAACGCGCGATCGGCGAACAGTTTCGTCTCTTTTGTTTTGTTTGTTTTTCTCAGGGAAACACAATTGCCTGCAGTTATGCAAGAATAACCCAACTCATATGGAATACTTTTCTCGAGAAAAGCAAATATGAAAATTTGACATATGATTCGAAAAGTACAGATAACACTGAGATTCTTGGCAATTGTTTAACAAAACAAGTATGATCAATTTTCTTCTTTTAAAAGAAAACTTTCTTTTCTTAAAGGAGGATATGTTTAAGGACATTTATTAGCAAATTTAACCCTTAAAAACAAATGAGTGAAAAAGACGCAACTAACAAAAATGGCGCAACTAGTAGAAAATAAAAACTACTTTTTAATTTGGTTTTTTAATTTCAGGTTTTTGAAATTTTTTTATTTTATGTAGAAAGATGTATGGTCTACTTATTGATAACAGAAGCTAAAAGATCATAATTTTGTGAGTTGGATCTTGCAGAATTATCAGGTCAATTATCAGGACGGTTATAATTTTAGAATAGATAGCGAAAACGGAGCAACGTAGACGCGTTAATTCGGCATCGAGGACAGAAATTGACGAGTCGAAAGATTGGTCGAAAGACATAGAGAAAATTCTTCCTATCGCTACTCATTAGTCGAAGCTACCATCTCGCTCGCGCGATCGTAGTCTCTCAAAAGAGTATCTTACATTCGACGCATACGTTACGAGAGAAATTTTACTTGTATAACAGGTAATCATAAAAATTCTAATCCGGCCTTTTAAGTCCCGTCGCGTGCTCTATAAACGTCGCGGAAACGATATCATATTAATAAGGATTGGTTGCTACACGTACATGCGTGTAAACTCTGACAGTACTCGTAGAGAGAGATGCTATCGTACATTATCGCTGATAGAAAAGTGTATCTGCGCGAACCGTGTGGTCGCAAATCGAGTTCTCATTGACGAAATCGCGGAGACTCGAAACTAACGCCGCGATCCTCGTGAACGTTACGCTCTAACTGAAATCAATTCGCGGGATTATCGCTCACACCGACACTCGTGCAAAAGGAACGATGGAGATGCGGCAAAGGATCATGGAAAATGCATTGTCGAATGAAAAATAAAAATGTAATAAACGTCATGGCTGAAGAAAAAGAACGTTCGTCTATTGATCCGAACGAGACGCGATTTATCGTCGCGCGAGGAAAAAGCTCTCTCGAACGAATACGATTTGCACGAAATTTCTGTGAATTCCTGGTCCTAAGCGTTATCGAAGTTCGACATTGTAGTGTCGCTCGGGACTTGTGTTGTCGAATGTGTCGGTTATTTTTCAACGTAAGCCGGATTTTATCTGTCCGACATATAAACGTTGACGCCCGAACGTTACCCTCATCGCGAGAGCTGTATTTCATTTTATGGATATATCAAGCGCGGACTTTCGTGAAATATCATTTGTCTCGGGAGTGATCTCAATTCGCAATCAGATCTGCCTTCAATATTTTTCACCCGCGTTATAACAGCTGTCACCTGAAATGTGAGATACGCAAGTTTTTATTCAAAGTTATAGATCCAGGCCTTTCAGTAGAATTTTGATTATGATGATTTTGATTATGATGAATTTTGATTATGATTGTTATGACTATTAAGGCTATTAAAACACGGGCTTTAATATTCGACACTGAATTGAAATCATTTTTGCGAAAAGGATATGATGTAAAGTCGATTTCACAAATAGTGCGACTAATTTTCAATTGCAGCGCGACAATGACCCGTCCGTGTGAAAGTAATGGGCGTTCCTCGTGAAGAAATCATGAAGCGCAGGACAACGCATGATTATGCGAATGATGTGCATAAACTGCTCGAAAGAGCAAGATTCATACGCCCGGGTTGCGCTAGCAACGATACCTGCCACGCTCGCGAAAAGGCTCGCCGTACGAATGTATTGGAAAAAGTTCCCGAACCGCCATGATCGCGGCGGAAAATGTCCGATAAAAGTTTTAAGCAATTAGTCACAAAGCGAAATGGGAAATTGCACGGAGAGAGAGAGCAGCGGGATGGAACGCGAATAAAAATACTTCGGCCACTTCCTCGTAGTAGCATGAACTGTTCTTGCATGTACAGCACGCACACATACACGCACACACACACACATGCACGCACGCACACTTTTATAATTGATCGCCAATGTGCTTCGTTCCTCTTTTGCTTCGTTCCAATCTGCTTCCCGTTCACTCCTGCATCGTACAATTTCGGCGTCGACGAGCGTTTTCTATATTGACAGTTTATCTTACAATTGACAACAACAATTTGGCCCTTATCCAGACTAACCCTCTCGACGTGTAACTACAAACGATTGTTAGTAACGAACGTTCTTATGTACAACTTTCTACATTGTGCACGCGCGTGAAAGCGTACACGAGGCCGTCGTACGTGGTCGGCAGAAGAAATCGGCGCGGACTGACAGGATCTCCATCGTCGAGAGCTCATCCCTCCTCGTCCTGGAAGACATGTAAAAAAGCACGAAAAAGTATCTATCCCCTGCCACGTCGCGTTCGTTATCAGCAATACGATGATTCTCGTGAGTCCATCTCGCGTGGCGTGGCTTCACGTGTCCCTGCTTCGTGTGAAGCTCGTATTCGCGCGCATTGACGACGCGAATCGATACTCACTCACGTGTCGATTCGGGCCACGTATATACGTGCATATTCGAGGAAGTGAATAGACGTCGGGGGAGACGTCGTGCGCGCGCGCCGATCCCTTTGCCGACGTGACGGCCTCGCGGCTTGTTGGCCGTCTACCGGCACACTGTTCGTCTCACGTGTCACTTCTAAATCGTTCTTTCGTTGTTGGCATTTCGGTGTGTGCGACCTACCGTCGGATTGAATTTCGCAATAAAACTGAGCGGGCTCTCGTCAAAGATCGT
>NW_022639474.1:2226098-2235896 GCF_010583005.1 Odontomachus brunneus
CCCGCAGATTTCACCGCTCAACTTGCGGCACCGTTAACGTGCGATTTATTGTGACTTTTATAGTGCGGAATTATCGCGGCGAACTACGTGCTAAGACAGAATCGGATAGTCGCCGGATAACACACACAATTATTGCGCATTTGCGTGAGAAAAGAAATGGTGGGCACGCAATGCCCCGCAAAAAATCAAAGTCTCGAAATCTTCGAGAGCTGCGACAATTTGTCGAAAAGTCATGACATCGAAATCCAAATACGGAGACGATATCTCGAAATACAATTCTGAGGAAAAACAATTTTCACGGTTATGTCTTTTGCCATTGAGGCCACTATTATCAATCATCTGGAGTATCTTTTAAGTAGTTTCTATTTTATTTTCTTTTTTTGTATCTTTTTACGGATTTGTCTTTGTCCTTTTCTCTTTTACACGGAAAAAACAATTCTGTTGACGCAACCAAATTTTCGGTTGCTCAGGGACCAGACGAAAATTCCGCTGTAGGAACAGAACAATTTCTTTATGAGGCTTCAGTATAGTCAATTGTTCTCAGTTGCCTCAACCGAGTTCTAATATCGTTGAATGTTCAGACGAATATTTTCGGTTGCGACAACAGAAATATTAGTTTCATAACAGAGATATCGCTTCTGATCACCTAATTTTCAGTTGGTTCCTATTTGGTTGCACCAACTGAAATTTTTTTTGGGTGCATGATTTATATATCGTGCATTGCACCAAAGAGATAACTCCCGTCAATAGGTGATAAATAACTAAATAAATAAATAAACTATTGCATTGAAAACAATTACATATATTAAAATATATATTAATATCTATTTAGATACACTTTCGCTGTACTCAAGTGATTAGATAGAATAAAACAGCCATTTATTGACATCCCTCTTTGTCATTAACACTCTAGAAAACTCCTGACTCATCCTACTAATGTGCTCGAGTGTACAATGACAATTCCAAAATTTCAAAAGTAGTTTATTTTATTTTATTTCTTTTATATATATTTCTCTCTCTCTCTCTCTCTCTCTCTCTCTCTCTCTCTCTCTCTCTTTCTCTCTATCTATCTCTACATTGTATGTGTGTAATTTATCTTTGTTTTTTCCTTCTTTTCCTTGAAATTATCTATATTTTGCGTATTGTGTCAAAGGGATGACTCTTTTGTAAATATATATATATATATATATATATATATGTGTGTGTGTGTGTGTGTATGTGTGTGTGTGTGTGTGTGAAATAAATAAATAAAATTGTAAAATTTCCGGAAACTATCTCCAAATTTGGATTTCGATACTATATTTTGGACTTTCCAGACAATTATTCGACTCTTCACGTTTCGATACTCTTCCTCCAACCTAACGCATATCCACAAAAACAATCGGCTCTCGCGGAAATCCATTGGTCGAAATAAGACGCGGCCGTTAGACGATTAATTTGACCGAAACTCATCAATAATTCAAGGCTGAACGCTCATCTGGCGTTTCTGCTCGCTGAGTGAGCTCTTATTGGCAACAGCGTGCTCGCGAATCCAGGGCAACCAGTATCTGTATCGAGACGAGATATCAACGCGACGTTTCCGAACGCGACGACAATGCAATCGACGGCACGACCACGCGCTGCATGATCGAACGTCACGATCGGACTTTCCGCGACGCGGCGCGCGCGCACTAGAAGGCGCGTCTCCGCGGCGTCGCGTATCAGAATCGCGATTACACTGCTTACATTATCCTAATTAACACGCTGCCGATTGGAGATGTCCGAGACATGCCGGAAATGCCGGATTTACTCTCTCTCTCTCTCTCTCTCTCTCTCTCTCTCTCTCTCTCTCTCTCTTTCTCTCTCTCACCGTAATCCGGCTGGAAACTTCTCCCCCGAGTCGCCCGGGCGTCTCTCGGCCGCTTGTCTCACGAGGCGAAACAGCTCCCCGCGACGTTGAATCCCTACGACGTCGTGAAACACCCCGGCTGCTAGGCTCTTCCGCGAGAGAAGCCCACCCATGTCGTGACAGCCGGAAGCGAGCCAAGAACAACGGACGAGAACGATGATGCACTTCCGTTCGCGGAGATTCCCGCTCTAAGGCGGCGCCGTGACGTTCTCGGGCACGGAGTTGTCCCTGTTCAAGGAGTTCAGCAGCTCCTCGTTCTCCTTCCGCACTGAAAGAACGACAAGGGCGCCGGGTAAGCGAAGCGAAAACTCGCCGGTATCAATCACACCGTGTTGCAGCGATCGCGACAGAGGCCGGAAATCATGCTCGTTTCCATAACGGAGCCCCGACGGAGGGCGGAGGTGTGAATTTACGCCCGGAGCTTCTCTCGCGACAGATTTTTCCTAACTCTCGATGGCGCCGCTAACTTTAATCGCTCATGAATAAGAAGCGGCGCGAACTTAAATTACTTCTGCGCCGAGAGGTATGTAAGCTCGCAAAGTCCCAATGAAACAGCACTGCAAGGGTCGAGTCCGCCAATTAAATTAGTCACGAGCAGGCTCTTAAGCTCGAAGCGAGAACGGCGAGCAAGCATGAAATAAAGACGATGTTGTGTCGCCGAAGTCGGCGAGCGACTTCGATCACGAAGTGTGTTAGTTTCGAAAGCCGCGAGTATTCTAAGGCGCGGTTATTGTCTGTCCTATAACTCGGAGTTATATCGACGCTTTCGAGTGTCGCAGATTTACATTGTATAGCTCTGTGCTCCGTCAACTCCTTCGGGCCCGTCACCGGGCTGAGAAAGATGCTGTGCGTTAAGGTGACCACCACCACCAGCACCGAAGCTACCAGCAGAAAGATGAAGGTCCCAAGAACGACCATGGCGATTCGCCGGTGACGCCTCGCCTGCTCGAGATCGCGAGCATCCTCTATTACCTTCCGCGTCTGCTTAACGTCCGTCTTCGTGGGACGAACGGAGTCCCGTCGGGTGTTCACGCTGCTCGCCCTTCGCGGCCTGGTTTTCTTGCAAACACTGGCTCTTCTATCATCTCCTGAAGTTTCACGTCGTTTTGCATTAATGTTAAAAGCACTCCTCCTCCGTGCGGAAACCGATCGACATGCGGCGACAATCGTCCCCGGATGTACTCGAGCCGAACGCGTATGGCTCGTCGTACGGATCGGTCGCGAGCGAGCGAGCGACGACGAGTCGCAAAGGACGACGAATGTATAGGATTGCCAAGCAAAAGTTCGGTCCTAACTTGGATTGTCAGATCCTCAGGAGTCCTGTCCGATATCCGGTTGACAAATCAAACCGGACGTCGTATGTCCGACTTTTATGTTATACATTGAGAGAAATTACCCGATAAAAAATTAACAAATGGATATTTCCAATCAAAGTACCGATGAATTTTTTTATCCGATCAGGAAACACCTAATGAGAAATATCGATTCATAATTTTTTGATCTGATAAAATGCCATTATGATCGAAAATATTCGATTAAGTTTAATCGGATATCCTGATCAGATATAAAAATTTATCGGTATTTTGATCGAAAATATCCATTTGTTAATTTTTTATTGGATAATTTCTCTCAGTGTACTCAATCAATAAAATGAGATTGAATTCCTTTTATTTAACACACGTAACATTATCTTATATACGTTTATGTGTAAAAATATATATTTTATGTTTTAATAAATGTTAAACGTTTTTTTTTATTTTAACGTGTTGTGTGCTAAATATTTTACTAAGTTTTTTAAACTGTCTAGAAAACAATATTGTAAGTAATCTCTCGTCAAATTTTGTATTTAATCTAATTTTATGATTATTATTTCTGTGCGGTTAGGTTTTGTTACCTTTTCCTTTTTCCAGAGAGGAAATGTCTGGTAATTTAAAATTTTGGATTTGGCAACTCTACGGATGTATCGTGCCCGACTGAAGATTCGACGTTGATAAGAACGTATGAAAGAATATTCGACAAAGGAATGTTAAGGGGACGCCGATGTATATACACAAGACAAGACATCGAGAGGAAATGTTGCATACGCGTCCTCCAAATTTCTTCGAGTGAAATTCCATGGAAGTAGAGCGACAGTCGAGTCATTCACGTCCGCGTGACTTTTCAATCATGTGGAGTGAGTTTGCCACTCCGAATCGTTGAGTGAATATTTTCATGCGAAATTCAAGAGAGAATCTGACGCGAGGACGAATCGATTGAACTTCAATCGATTGAAACATTTGCTCATATGGATTAACACATTCGCCACCGGCATTACACACGTGCGCACCGATTCTCTCACAATTCTTTCAGAGGTCTGTTTTACACATACACACATACACAACGTGACACATTATATGAAATATTCAGTTGGTCTATTTGGTAAATTCTCTGTGTGCATAAGAGCAAACATGCATTACATTAATTTAAAAAAAATGGCGCCAGTGACTTTTAGTCACACTGAAAGCCTTAACTCCTCTACTGTATTTATTTCATCGCAAATAGATCCTACTGCTTTTCCCGGGATTACTTGTTTATTACTTAGAAAAGTCAAAATTAAAAGGTATTCTTACCTTGATCATACAGCACCACTAATTTTCTTAATTTTAAACTTAAATAAATATCATGCTTGGAAATTACGTGAGTGTTTATGTGACATGACGTTTTGAAAGTCGCCTCTACGTTATCAATATTTTGGAAGTTCGTCATCTCCTTGAGGCTTTCAGCATGAGTAAAGTTATTCTCACGTTATTTTTTTCAAAAGTTAAGTAAAGCTACTAAAAAAATTATACCGTGAGCAACTTATAATTTAAGCGCGACAGCGAATGTGTTGAGAGTCCACTCAGAGTTTATTAAAAATTCCCTCTTATCATCCCTAGAGACAGTAATTTTAGTATCTCTTTGATCGAATTTGTCATTCATTTCGGGTGAGATTTCACTCCAAGAATTTAGAGAGTAAACGCTAAAATGGCAAAGCTGCAACAGTTGTCCGAATCGCTAATTGTGCTTCTTTCTCTGTGATTAGCCCGATATGTAAGGAATTCTCTTCCATTTATCAGTAAGCGCGTCGCAATTATCTCCTACCTAAGGGGGTCGGTCTGCTGCAGCTGCTCGTCCTCGAGCGATTGGACTGGACGCTGGAGCGTCTGCTGGACCGTTGATCGACGTCTAAATTGGATCTCGAGCGTCTCGGGGCGCTTGTCTGAGGGCACAACGGATTAGAGCAAGACGGCCTCTCAGCAGAATTCAAAGGATAAAGAGCGGAACGGTCGCCCAGCTGGAGGCCGACCGCACTGTCGGGACTGGATGGATACAGACTAGAACGGTGACCCATCCGCGGACCGTCCGGCTCGGGCAACGCGCAAACATCCTCGCGACCGAGCCTGTAGAAATCCGGCGACAAGTCTTGGCCGGTCGCCGCCGCGAAGTCGTCCACGTAGAGGATTATTCTTTCGAACGACGCGGCGCTCGGTCGTCGACTACGGTCGTCTCTGCGATTAACGTCCATGACGGGCGAATGAATGGTTTCAAGAACGCGCCGTGATAGCTGGAGTGCCGCTCTTCAACGTTACACTTTTGACGTCGATCATTTTCCCGTACGCTCGACTGGAATCTGCACAGCGACGGGCGAATGTCGAAATTCCGCGAAAATGATCGTCTCGACACTTATGAGCTGATCTCCATCGTATTATCGATGAAGAACGCGTCACTTTTCGGGGTTACATTATCCGTCACTTCCTCGCTGCAAAATCAGGAATTTGCCTTAATTACGAAGGGGTTGTCAGCGCGACTCTGAAATTATTACAGACTAGGCAACAATTTTCTAACTTTTTGTTTACGTCGAAGATTTTTGGCATATTTTTCACATAATTCGAACGTCCTGAACCAAAAGAATAACCGATAAAACAATTTAGTTCGTAACAGTTTTTGAGAAAGGCATAGATAGATCAATTTTCACCAATATCACGAAGTCGATGTAGAAGTTTTATAACAATAATCCAAACAACAAATATCCAAATCTTATCATCATCTCCTACTTTGCATTCAAAGTATAATTCATATGCTTTACGAGTCAATGGGATTAACACGCACCTGTATTTCACTAAAAATAAATTCGTCGCAAATATAAGAAAAATAATTACTTCTATTAAGACACTTATACACGACATATTGCAATCCTATTTGTAAAATAACGCGATTAACAATGCATGATGTTAAGAAAACAACAAATTTCCAGTGAGATACTATCTCTTTTCATGTTTTCAGCTAAATTAAAACGAATTTACGCTGTTTTCCGCTCATTAAACTACCTTGACAGGGTAGTCAGGATACTTTAATAAATTGTACTTCAGCCCTCTGACAGGAAAACTACGCTGACTTTCATCTCTGGTGCAAAATGGCTGTTGATCAGCATTGTTCCTCGGAATAACGAATTCGCTCTGGAAAAACGTGGACTGTCTCTTCAACAGCGAGGGGAGATTTTTATGGAGAGTAGGTGATAAATAACTGAAAAGCTATTTATATCGCGTTGTAAAGGGTGATTAAAGTAGATCGACCGCGGTTTTCATGGGTCGCCATCGTTGTCAGGATAGAATACCCGTGCGCGCTTTCGCGATTAATCGCGACCACGGCGCTGCAACGAGCTCAAAGGGGCCACATCATCTTCTATGAGCGTCAACGGCGTACGAATATTCTTGTGAGAGCGTCATAAGCGCTTGTCATGCATGAGAAGTTTAGAATGCCTCGCGTTATATTCGACACCAAATTAATCGAGATCTTATCCGGGCGGTGTTTTACCTGGAAGCGTTCAATTTGTCTGTAAGTTGTCTGCGCTTTAAAACGATTCATCCTTCTGCATATCTTCAGACAGACTTTCATGATTATTACGACGTGAGACAATCAATGATGGGAACTCTACAATCCTTTCAATTACATTTATGTGACAAATATACTGTGTTGACTTAAACGTTAAATTCCCATCATACAATAATATAAATTTTCTATTATATTGACGCAGTAACAAATTTATTAAAAGTTGCACTCGAATATTCGTGTTACATTTTGCATGACACGTTATTCTAAACAAATTTTGGTCATTCTTTTCATATGTCTTTCGTATCTCTATTTTATCATTCAATGCAATAAATATGAGTGCCATATGAATCATTCCTAAGAGAAACAACTTTTACAAATCGACTAGTAATTTGCTGTCAAACTTACATACATATGTCCATTTCACAGGGTCATTTTACCTTGACAGTAGCATCAAGTGCTTCCCGGTATAAATTTCATTCTAATTTATTTTCAAGAACTCCCTCAAAATTTCATGAAAATCACATTGAGAGAGAACAATAATTGCAACTTACGATAAGCGATTGATTATATTTTCAATCAACTTTTTGATAATATATATTCAATAAATGTTACCGGATCAAGGTTAACACGTTGACTGCCATGGTAGTCATTAGTGACTAGTGCTTTAATATTGCCACGTCTTATTAATTTGCGTATAAAATATGACCAATTAAATACGGGGCCGATGAATAGCTAATGGAACGAACTAATGAGTATATATATCATGAATTGCCTTTATTTAGCGATTCAAATTTTAATTGAGCATTGAAGTAATTAACAAAAATCGTGATTGTCAACGTGTTAACATAAATATTATCTACAACAATTCGCACCAGATAAATTTGATGTTGAAATTCGCGATGTTCATTGCGATGCTGTAGAAAGGAGATTTCGAACAAACACTGAGATTGTCAGTAATTATTGCAACAGGAGAAGAAACTTCAGAATGACTAGACACGACATTGAAACGACGTTCGTCTGCTAACAAGACGACTAATATAATGTTATATAATAACGTTATAGCCGCAATACGAATGGTACAAGTTATACATTTGACCTTCGTTGTCAAGGATTTTGAACCCGAAGACACTTTGTTATTGTTAATTATCCTTGACGTGGCGTTACGTTGTGCAGAGATCTCTTATTATAATAAACTCCGGTAAGATCGACGTTGACGTAGTGCTAACACAAGCACGCCTAACTGTTATCGCTGCGGCTAGATCGTAGATCGAGCTTGTCGAACGAAGGAAACATAATCACCGAGCGGAAAGGAAGTTAACAAAGTAATCTCGCCTGCAATGAAATAGGTCGTTTCTGAAAATTCTCACCTTTCTTTTCCACTGTTTCTTTGTATTTTTATCCCTCCGCAATACGAGGCGGCCGTTAATGAGAACGCGAATGCGAAGAAAACTGTTACGACTGTTACTATCACATTCTCATGGTTAAGAAAAAAGCGAGTTCAAGCTGAACAGATGTTGTATTGAAAATCGTTGTTGTTACATATCTCTATCTATACCAGGATTGCTAATCAATTGCAACTACAATCGTAACTAATAAATGTAATTACAATTACAATTGCGTGTAATTATTAATTTCTCGATTGATTTTATTCATATCAATCGTCGAGTGAATTGAAATACATTTGTTAAAATCAATTATTAAGTTGAGAGAAATTTTATTGGTATTTTTACAACTCCGATCTATGTAGTTCTCAGCCACAAAGTTTTTACGATACGTATGTTCAGTGAGTTTAATTAGTATATGTTCATATATAATTGCCACGAAAGGATAATCTGAAAATATACTGCTATTTCTCTCTTGTAATTTGCAGAACAAACACAGAAAGCTACACGCATAGAAAAGCACATATTGCATTCAAGAGTACAAATAAATATACATATTACAGAAAAGCACGTACTGCGTTCAAGTAAAAATAAATGATTTATACGTTCAGTCTATCATAAATTCGTCATAAAAGTATCAAATTTATTCAAAATACACATTCTGAATCCTACACGGAAAAAAAGGTTTGATTGAATTAACCGAATATCTGGTCGAATATGAACAATCCAGAAATTCCGATTAAAGTAACCCGAATTCTGTTTAAGTCAACTAAAAATCTTGTTAACTTAAACAGAATTCGGGTTACTTCAATCAGAATTTCTGGATCGTTCATATTCGACCATTATATTTTTGGTTAATTCAACAAAATTTTCTTTCCGTGTAGTAAATTTATCATTTCAACCAAGAAGGTGAAAATAAAAGAGAAATTTGGTTTGTTTACTACACAGAGAGTCGAGCCAGCCTTTTCTTCAATAAAGTTTTATGATATCCTAGAATAAAAGAGAATAAATTCCTCTTTTATGAGCACATATTATAACGAGCTTTTTTACAAGCTTTTCTAGAGTTTATGATGAGTCTATAAAAAAGCTATTATTACGAAAATATCCTGCATCGGAAGAAAGAGAAAAAATAAACAGAGTTGAAGAAAAAAAGGAGAGTAAACTGAGTTATCGCTTTTCTCAGAGCGATATTCTTCCGTGTGTATGATTGAGAGGTCCGTGAGGTTTGGTTGCGCCGTGTAACAATTCAATGCACCATTGCCAGACTACTGTGGCTCTCTTTTGTATGAATGGCCGAAAACCAACATAAATATTTTGTTGCGGCAACCATACTATAAGTCAAGTGATATATCCGAATAATGTTCTCACCGCGGATCTTACAAATCAGGCGAGTAACGGCGCTTAACGGACGTCTCTTTTGGCAGCAGGGTGGTCGAAAGAAGAAACGAAAGTTCGTGGAAGAGAAGGACGGCTGAAAACGTCGTATCTGCGCGGTGGACGTCACCCTTGAGTTTATTGCGACGTGTATTTTTAGCGAGAGAGACGCGGGTCCAGCAGGCCACCGATCCGTTGCCCATGTCTCTTTCCTCGGCCTGGTCCACTCTCTGCCGGCGCGTACGCAAAACATCGCGTGCGCGAGAGAAAAAGACAGAGAGAGAGAGAGACAGAGAGAGAGAG
>NW_022639474.1:2235928-2248968 GCF_010583005.1 Odontomachus brunneus
GGAGGAGGAGGAGGAGGAGGAGGAGGAGGAGGAGGAGGAAGAGGAGAGAGAGAGAGAGAGAGATCGCGCACCACCAGCACACATCAGTCTACGTGTAAGTCGATAAATATACTTGGCCAAATATTTAGAGAACTCGCCACCCACGGCACGGCGGCTTGAAATTATATGAATATCGTGACGGCGCGAAGAATGCGAACGACGACGACGACGACGACGACGGCGACGGTGACGACGAGGACGATCGATCGCTTGTCCGTCAGTGGAGTAAGGTGAGCCTTCGATGAGCCTTCAACGGAGCTCGCTCACATGGGTTGCCTATGACCGATAGTCGGAGGTAAGGACGGTGTCGATTTGCGGGAGTCATCGATTTATCACCGTCCTTCGCGACAACGAGGTCCACCACGACCTCGAGACATTATCAGACTGGCGATACGTGGGCCGCCGTACGACGGGAATGCGCTTAATTCATCGTGTTCGATAGCGAACGGGTATGTTGGGAAATTGGCGTCCGGAAACGGAAACCAGGTGTATAATGGACTCGACGGGCTTCTGCTCCGACAACGGCTCGCCGCCGATCGACCGTATGATCGGCAAATAGAAGAAGCCTCGCGTTCCCCCGTGAGCCTGACCGATCAAGATTTATCGGGTTACCAGCCCGGGAGGAATTTCCCATCGCGTATGACGAATTGTCCGACGACGGTGTGGGCGCGATTTTATTTTATTGACCGTATCCGTCCCCTGGGCTCCTTTTTCCGCGCTCTATGGCGACGCAATCGCAACGCGGCCGCCGGCATTTCGCGACTCGCTCAAAATTGGCCCGCTATTCCGCCTTGCGTTCTTCGTCTTCTCCGTCGACACTACCTATCGATTATCGATTGCGCCGGTTACCGATGTCATGGAGTTATATGAGGTCTCTCTCTCTCTCTCTCTCTCAACGACACGACAGCTACGACGTGCGAGAATCACGGAAAAGCGTGTGACAAGCGTAACAGGTGATACAAGCGAACGCTTGTCGCAGCGTCGCCGGCACTGAGGACCCTGAACGTTCGTGGTTATTAACGGCGTAACGCTCCATTAATTTTCCGACTGTGCGCTGTAATACGGTGTCTCAGATTCAAATTTTCCGGCCTCGATAAAGGAAATTTGTCGATATCGTTTGTGCGTTGCAGTCAACGTTTTGTGTTTCTATACACACGGGGGAAATATTGTCGAAAAAATTACAATACGATTTTACGGAACCGTACGAAATGTTGCTCTCAAACAACACCGATTTCAGCCTAACATCTGGTAGTCGAGTACGATTAGCAATAAAATGATTGGTCCGTTATAATATGTTAATAGACCCGTAAAACATAAATAAAATTGATATCCAGATCAACGTTTCAGATGTTACCATTCTTAAAATATGCGTTTAGTGTCCTTATTATAACTTTGTTCATTGAGTCGCAAAAACATTAATAGATTCATATTCCTCAATATTTTTTTCACCGATTGGAAAAAAAAGATTAAACTTCAATTATTTTTCCGGAAGTTATAAGCAAGCAGAAATGCGTAAAATGGATAATATTTACCTATTTTATGATTATGTAACTTTTTGATGTTCAGAGTTTTAGGATTAATAATACAAGGAGACGCAATGCGCGACCATTTCCAGCTTTCCGATTCTTCCGGTTCGTGCAACTTTCAAATAAGGAACGTACAAATAATCCGAGTTCAGCCGCGTTTCTAGCTCGGTGCAATAACTGAGAACTAATATTTGGTGTCTGTAAAGCGGAGCGAGAATATCCTCGAAAGAAGTGATTCCTGTCCGAATAAATAGGACTCGCGCATATTGCAGTCCGCCGTTTGCGCGCGGCGAAATGTTTGCCGCGAGGGCAAAACGGTGCTGAAAGAACAAATGGATATTAAAGAGTACACGAGATTCGAGATCTCTCTGTGCGTATTGTCACAATTATCGTTATCGTCATACTCTGATTCCACCGCCGGCAATTGCCACGACAAAAGAAATTACCGAGAATAATACGACAAATTTTCTCAACGTACTCTGGCAAAAGAGAAGTGCAATAAGTCCGGAGCTTTTTTCGGCACAAGACACAACAGAAGGTGCAAAATTATTCTACGCGGCTCCATTTTGAAGCAAATGGCCCTTTCGATCGATCAGCTGACGGCGCACTTAATCGTTGAGCGAGCGTGTTTTTCTCGAAGTCGCAAGACCCTCGCAAACAATAAAAACAACCCGGGGCTTTGGCCCCGACGAAGTTCGATCAAACCAGCGACTACGTGCTGTCGAAGGAGACGCGATTGTCAGACAATCGCGATTGTACGCAGTGAAACGTCGGGTAGACAGGGACAGGGCGTTTACGAGGCGGGAGATGCGCCGAGGAGCGGGTTAAAGAGCGGCTCAAAACTCAAACAGGGCAGGCGTCTGGACAGAGCGACTATCGCAACGGGACGATTTACGAGCGAGCAGCAAAGCTGCACGGTCGTAGCGGAGATGAAACTGCCCTTTCGCTCGACCATCAACTTATGCTTACGCGCGCCCGAATGGGGATGAGAGTGCGAGATATATCGCGTTTACTGCACAAGCAGCAAGAGAACAAGATGGTAAGTAGTGTGACGATTGCGCGCACGTCGGACGTCGGCACTTCCTTCCGCCGGAAAGGCGGAGCGGCTCTAAAATTATCGAGTCCGACGATATTTATATCCCCGAACGAGCGGGAGAGAAAACAGGCCGTGCTAAATTGTCAAGTGACACACGTCGAATTTGAGACTCTCACACATCAGTCGACGGCAGTGAGACTACATCGCGACGGGATAAAAATAAAATCGTGGAGTGGAATAAAAAAATTAAGTCTGTAGTCAGCTGAAAGGTCATCTTGAAAGATCAGTGCTTTAATTTTTAGCTTTAGCGTCTGTCCGCTTCTGTTAAATATAGTTTCGCGATACACTGCCAATTGCCATTTACTTTATCGGCCCGAAGCGAAGAACGACCCAGATAGACAGGTGTACGTAAATTTGCCAGCAACTTTATTGGTCGATTTGTAAAGACTGCGTCCGTTATGAGCGCTTTATACGACACTCATATTTATTCCATAAGATAAAGAGATAGATACACGAAGGAAATAATCCAAATTGGATCAAAACAATGAGATGTAAGATATAAGATGTGAAATGTAAGATGTGAAAATCCACGTGTAACTTTTAGTCAATCTGTTGCTGTATCAAATATAAGCGACAATTTACATTATTGTGTATGACGTAAATTTAATGATTCATTCGATATTTACCATAAATTTAAAAAATTGTAGAATTTCTATAACATCGATCGTCTCATGTCGTGATAATCATGAAAATCTATCCGGCGAGGGATAATCCAGATAGACAGGCGTACGTAAACTTGGCAGCAACTTGACTAATCGATTTATAAAGGTTGCCAAGAAAATAATTAAAATTTACTGAAAACAATATATCTCTCTCAAATAAGGTCGAATGTGGAAGTCTAAGTGAAATTTTTAATCAATTTGTCGCTGGATCAATCAAAAGTTTGCATTATTGTATGATGAAGATTTAATGATCAATTTAACAGACAATTCATATTTGCCTCATAAATGTAATGAACAAAATTGTAGAGTTTCTATCATCGATTGTCTCACGTCGCAATAGTCACAGAAGTCTATCTGAGCGGTCTAATTCCGGCACGAATTTCAAGTTCGGTCAGCAGCCGTTGGAAATTAACAAGAAACCGGCGATGCAATTTCATGAGAGTAACCGTTTCGCCATCACTTCGCAACAACAATTGAAAATCACGATTGCCCTTGGCATTTACGTACACTTCCACGGCCAATGAAATTTCCCCCGTCGGTCTTTTACGATGATTAACCCGCTCCGGAGAGAAGGCGATCTAGACGAACAGGCATCACCGGCTGTTCCTTCGTTTCGCTCAGTAAAATAGTCGCGACAGATGACAAATCGAATATTCCTCCGTTGCTTCTTCCCGTTTATCCCGTTTGTCTCAGAGCGAGCAAGGCGACGGGAAAGCGTACCTATGTGCGCGTATCTGTTATTCCGATACGTCGCGCTCCTAGTTTGGCTTACGAACGTTGTTCGGTATAAGCAGCGCAAACACAGCGGGACAATGAGCTGTCGAGGTGTCGCGCTCCAGTTTACCGCATAGATCGATCATAAACTGGCAAAGTGTAAAGTAGCAGCGTCTAGATGCTGCGGAACTTCCGTTCGCTTAATGGACTACCCCTGTAACGTCCAAAGATGTTGCGGAAGTGGCTAAAAAGCGTAAGAAATCACTCCTCTCTTTCTCTCTCTCTGTCTCTCTCTCTAATAAAAACTCCATGGGAAAATACGAAGAGAAACCTACTGGCTTCTGGTGTCGACCTTGTTTCGACAAGCAGTCGCCTTGCGTCGTGACGTCAACGCGCGTAGCTTCAAAACAAGATCGCAGCAAGAGCGTGTGCGTGGACAGACACTTTCGTTCTCCAAATGACAGATTATACTACTCGCGAACACCCCCCGATGCGTCGAAGTGACGCGCATATACAGGGTGTCTGACATTAAATGTCACATACAGCTCATATACATGCAGATTAGGTCGAATCAAACGCGAAACTCCTCTACTGTTTCGCAAACAATCACGTAAAGTTTGGAGACACTAATTAAAGAAGATTGCAAACAATCGTGCGCGATACGGCAGATGGATTTGTGACAACGACGGCCTGGTGCCGTGTGTGCTTGTAAATTAGATAAAACTGAGCGATATAGTTCTCCACCGTCTTGCAAATGACCATGTCGATTTTTGAGTTATTAACTGAGGAACATTAGCGCATTATCGCGGCGCGCGACCGTCCAAACTTGTTTAATTAATAAACTCAAAAATCTACGTGGTTGACTGCAATATACAGGACTTCCTTGTGCAGTTTGACCTAATCTACATGTACACGACACATGTGTAGGACACTTAACGTCAGACACCTTGTATAACAGCATTATTCTAATGGCGCCGCAACGGCGTGTCGGCGTAAGACTCAGCTGGTTTCTCGCAAATGAAATTTTCATACGCCTGATATATCTCGCCGCGTGTTTCGCACGGCAATTTAAAAGATCCGCGCGCGGGGGAATACGAGAGTTTTCAAACGGTCATAGTTATGCAAGGAATGATTCAACCCATAAAATTATGATTTTTGAGTTTCTGTTCTCTTCACTAATATGGTAATCCATACATCTACATAAAACAAAAAGAGCCTTATGATCGTCTGAAATTAATTAAAGAATAATTTTTCATCCTTTTTCGTTTATTTTTTAAGAGTTAAGCTTGCCAATAAATATCCTTAAGATATCATAAAGTTGTATCATAAACCAATTTTTTAGGAGATCTTTTTAGATTTGAGCAGTATTATTAATCGAAATAACAATCGATAACACAGAGATATATTGTAATCAGTCGAGAAGTCAAGCAGGGCCAATTTTCTTTTCTTTTCTTTAAGGATATTGACAAGCTTATTCTTTCAAAAAATGGATAAAAATAACGTAACTAATAGGAAATAAAAATTGTTTCTTATTTTCTATTAGGCTTGAATCTTTTTTGTTCGAAATACACGATCGATACGTACGTGCAACTAGGAGAAGATTGGTTGCACTGGAATTGAGATAATTGAAGTCAAAGTTAGCACTATTTACATGTATCACAGGTACGAAAAGAGCTTTCGATATCATCTCAATTCTAGCAATCAATTTACAATTACTTTTACGATTTTGACAAAAAAAAATATACAATTTGCCTTTCAATCTTGGTGAAGGTAAAAGTGCAGTTTCAAAAGTGACGCGGATTCGTCCCGGAGGTCCTTCTTGCGAGTTGCAAAATGTTCGCACCTGTGTGCCCTTCATATGTCAGGTCGGAACGTGACAGAAGTTCAACTTGATTCCGCGAAGTGATATAATAATGCAAATATGTAACGAGGCCCGCGCTGGATTTCACTCTCCGGAATGCGAAGTCAATTGCACCACAATGTTACTACGAGACCCGTTTGCAACAGAAAGATTAGATCAACGCGGAATGGAATATTCGTCACTCGCGAAATGGATTCTCTTTGAATCAAGTCAATTACACCGTAACAATTTTCGTTCAGAATACTCTTTCAGAATAAATGTGAAATCAAACAATTTACCTGAAGGCTTTTGAAACCCGTCACTAAGAGAAATCAAAGACTTTGTAAAATATACGTATAATAAGCGGAAATTCACTCTATTTAATAGTTCCGTAATTATATCAGATAAATGGCCCATTAAACAGTTAATCGCGAAACAATGACCGGCCGTCGTTATCTAAGATAACAACGGCTCGTTAATTCTTCCGCCGTTAGAGTTTCATGTTTACGACGATCTATGGCGCATGAGTGTCATATAGATATGATTATGCGAGACGGCGTGGCGCGACGTGAATTGCCGTGGCCTAGAATTATGCACATGCCGGACACGTATATAATTTGCGCGCTAGATGCCGCCGCCTAAATGCGAGAGATCGATACACACTGCTTTACGATATTGCCGAGGTGCGCTGTGTGCAAGCATAATGGCCAACCATGATGACGTATCACCTGAATTACGAGCCTGTGAAATAGACGTTGCGACTCTTAAAATTTTCACCCATCCTGCGCGCGCTCTCGCCGTCTCTCTCACCGAGCGAGTGACGCGGTAATAAAAGATTCATGCGCGCTGTAGCGCAATTTTACAGGCACGATGTAAAAGAAGCACCGTATATTAGCGCTCGAGAGTCGCGAGGTGTTCGCCGCCGTTCGACTTCAACGCGTTACGCAGAAGAAATAAATTAAAAAAGAAAAAAAGACATGACACTCCGGCCGCCTACAACTCCGACTACAACTTCCGAGTAGATTTCAACTTCTGACTAGAATTCGGCTGGAACGGATTTCTACCAAGTTCCGAACTCGATCGAAGTGCGAATAAACTCGGACAGATTTTTATTATTATCATGACGTGGGACAATCGATGATGCATTGATCGGGAATAATTTTATGGTAAAGATTATTGTAGAATTTTATAAGAATAGATTGTGTAACATTCGGCAGTAATTGAGACTATTCTTCCATTTCATATGTGCTATTTGTATTTCAACATCCTATGACTGGAATGTGCTATTAAAAAATGTATTATGTTCCTAGTGAAATTTACGATGTTTCTCAGCAAGACAACTAGTCAGCACTTTACTGACAGTCTATTTCTGCACTGTTGGAAGTATTGTTAGATTGAAAAGAATTTACGCGAAAAAAAACCTATAACATCCTCTTTTCATGTGGAAATTCTATAAATTATTGTGTTTCAAAATTATGTTGAAATTATATTATCCTCTTGATGATTTTTCTCGCATTGCTACTTTATCTTCTTACGTAATAAATGTCAGTGTCACATAAACCATTACATAATGTCAGTGTCACATAAACTATTCTGAAGAAACGCAATCTTTACAAATCAACTGACAAAATTGCTGCCAAATTTACCTGTCTATTTGGGGAGCTCGAGTAAGACCTTTATTTCGAGTACTGACTCAAATGCGAAACGATTTGCATTATTCGCGCTATGGAAGCGATTAGCGGGGATTAAGCGATCGACTGTCACTTGATCCGGGATCACGCAAAACGCATTGCGGCGTGGAAACGATCGTAATGAGCCGATACCGTTGTTACGTTGGGGGTTAGCAAATGTCAACAATGACGATCGCTCTATATCCGTAGCCTATAATGACGTACGTCAAAATCGAACGATGGCGAAAATCAGCCGCGCGCAGGCATGACCTGGTTCCGCCGGTGAGCGCGTAACGATGTAAACGCGACGCCGTAAAGCGCCGAAACGAGACTCCCGTGCAATTTCGGCGGCAGGAAGCTGCCTTGCAAATTTAAGATCGATACGATGCGCCGGGTAATTTTGCCATGAACACGTCACAACTATTGTAGGCGTTCCAGAGCCGCAGCCTGCTTCCAGAGAGGTGCGCGAAGGTCGGCGGTGGGCTCGCGCTTTGACGCTCGACGGAAATTAATTCTTTTTGTACACGGGCGAATTAAACGCGTCCGTAAAATTGCACAAAATAGGGCGCTTCACGAGAGCATAATGGAAATTCGAGTGCCATGAAATTGGAAGGTAGAATTCTCTCGGTGTTCTCTCTATCTGGGCAGCGCCGCGAAACGTTAAGTTCGCACTGAAAATTGCACGCAATTCAACGACGCGAGCGCGCGCTTATCAGACAACCGGATACACGCCAAGTGAGAGGTGTATAAATTTCGCATGCTGGAGTTGACAATGATACGTTCGCAATTGAAAACGGTTAGGATCGCGAGCGTTGACATCGGCACAAAGACTGACGTTACGTCGCATGGCGCGAAATCGATAAGCGGGACCACTTTTGCAAAAAAATCCCACGCTCAGTTACGAGGTAACACTCGTGGCAGCTGCTAAAACCCCCTGCTTTACAGCCAATGAATATGGATACACAATAAATGCGCAAATCGCGAGTTGAGATCCATGCTCGAGCCGATATTCCATTCAAAATAAATCCGCGAAAGTACAACACTGCAAATCCAAATGTGTCACTTTAGCTGAATCTCTTTTTACATACTTCTTGCCGTCTCGAGTCACATTATTTGGTCCTAGTTATGCAAGAATGATCCAACACACATGAAGTATGTTCCGAAAAAAATGAAGATAAAATTTTGAACACGATTTAAAAAGTATAGATAACACAGAGATATTTCGCAATCAGTCGAGAAGTCAAGCATGGCCAATTTTCTTTTCTTTAAGGATATTTATTGACAAGCTTATTCTTTCAAAAAATGGATAAAAATGACGTAACTAATAGGAAATAAAAATTGTTTCTTATTTTCTATTAGGCTTGAATCTTTTTTGTTCTATCCATTTATTGATAACAAAAACTCAGAAATCACAATTTTGTGAATTGGATCATTCTTGCATAACTAAAGCTATTTAACACGTTTAAACATATATTGAAGTATAATTTACACGCCTCAAACGTGTTAAATGATGTCATCTAAAGTTGCATGAAACATATAAAAAGAGCTTTAGCTCAATTACATGCTCATGCGTTTAAAAATAACACTCTTGAATCTGCAGTGTACTGAAAACTTTTGAAAATTTATTAATTAATTTTTCACATGCATGTATTTATGTATGCATATATGTATACAGTTAACCCTTTAAAGTCCAATCTCATTGATTACGAGTGAAACTTTTTTAAAATTATTAATTAAATAACATTAATATATTATCACGAGCGACCATCTGCTAATCTTTTTTAATTAATAATTAAAAATCCACAAAGTTATTAGGAAAATAGTAGAGGACTTTTGTTCAGTTTGATCCAATGTACAAGTACACAATGGTTGACGTCGCCACTATAGCTCATCTACCATATCCACGTGTAAACGAATAAACGAGTATTCAACGTTAATAAACGGATACACGTTTTCACTTGCAATTTCCACGTGCACTTGTAATCGCGATTACTTTATTATACGTATGTGCTGCAAACGTATATGCCGTTTAAACGTTTTTTCGCTGAAACGTGTAATATGGAGTTCTAGTTAACACAAGGAAGAGTTCCCTGCAAGAAGAACGACTATTTCGCGCGGCAGTCTGCACAAAAAAAGGATTGACAAGAATTGCACGAAGATTAGCACTAAGCGTATGCAAGCGAAATACTCTCGTGGATGGAAATGTGGAGGTCATGTCAGTTCCGAGAAGCGAATAAAAGTGCACGGGAGATACCGGGGAGAATTGGTTTCCCCGCGAATGTTTTTCAAGCACCGGAATGATCTCGCGCAAAATTTCACAGTCAGTCCATGACGCGGTTCATTTCTCGAGATTTATTAGCTCAGTCGATTAGCTGGATATTGTCAAACGCTCGCCTCGGGAATAATTGAAAGATTAATGATCTCTTATCGAACGGATCATTAATGCCGCGGCGTTTCCGACTTACTGCACACGATAACAACCGTTTCCGCACAATTATCGGCGCCCTCTAACCACATAAGTTAGAATATCGACTTGAACTTGTTGATTTCGTGTGAGTCGCTGGGTATTTGCGCAACGTCATTCATACGTTGACGTGCATTCTATCGGAAACGGATATCGCGCGCGCGTACGTTGGCGATTGGCCAGTCAGATGCAAATTTCAATATATTTAACCGACTGGCGAATTAAAATAAACGACATCGCGGGAATGCACTTGGAAAATATTACGAGGAACCGGCGTGGTAATCGTCAGGGATCTGCGAGTAGAATCAGTAAATATTTGATAGGTACTATATTTACTCTTATACTAATATAAAATCTTTTCCAAATAAGAAAAAATATATATTTTCTTAAAATCTTAAGAAAAGTTTAGTTCTTCATGGAAGCATAATTATTTATTCTATTTAAATAAAAGAATATAGATTTAAGTAAATATACTGTTTTAATATACACACCAAAAAAATATTTGTTATTTTTTATATATTTTCTTTTCTCTCTCTTAATGTAAATGAGACAATCTATATTCGTCAGTAACACTGGCAGAAACACACGTTACTAGCACAATGTCACTACTATAATATGCAAATCGGTCTTTACATTAATAAAGACGTTGCCCGATTCGAGATTTAATCGGGGATTTATAATCACGAAACGATAATAAACGATGATTTTTCCGAGCACATCCGTCGTTCTCGGATTTTCAACAATGCTCTGAGAGAGGATTCCATTTTCTTACGATGACTAATCTCTGCTATAAGACATACCTCGCCGTTCGCGATGAATCGCCGCGACCGTTGGCGATTCGACAGCCTTTAATGATTCCGAGGATCTCGAGTGCCGCGTCGCTCTTTTCGCCGGCGATTTCGCGGATTTTATTTTTGCCTTACTGCTCTTTCTCCCCTTGTCTCAACCTTCCTGCTCCGTTGCCCGACGCGCAAGATTTCAGGAAATTGTTTCCCCTTGAGGAGAGACGAGTTAACTCCCAAAAAAGATCTCTCCAACAATTTCACATCGCGGCCATCGGAAGCGCGGAAGCCGGCTGAAATTTTAATTCCATTTCTCGCGTGGCGTTTCCGACCCAGAGGCCCGACGAAAAGGTCACCGACGGCTGCTCGAAGTCGCGTTCGGCACCCTATAATCCGCACCCCGATCGTAGCCGAACGAACTCGCGGATCAACGACACGGCCAAACGCACTCCTTTTTTTTGCCTCCCGAGCGACTCCCGCAAATTTCCCCGACGGCGGCACGAGCGGCAGTGCGAAGACTTCGAGGTGGCACTACCACGGAAATCCGACGGCTGACTGGAGGATTCGCAGACGCGCGCCTTTAATTTAGAGGCGCGCCGCGCCCTCGACCTCGCACGCTGCTGCATGCGGCTCGTTTGCGCCAGCGGGACATGTGTATGCACGTGTGTGACGCGCCTTGGAGACCACGACACGTAGGCCCGGCAGCAGAAGTGCTTTCGTGTCGGATCCGGCAGCAGAAGTGCCGCCGGCCGTCACTGCATGTGACCCTACTGGTTAATTGGTGAAGACCTTCCTTCCTGCCTCCCGCCGCCCCCGTGCATCCTCTCGGCTCGCCCTTGGGGAAAGACGAGGCAATCGTCGATGAGAGGCACCGGCCATGCGTCTGCGACACATGGAGGAAACGCGGTTTCGCGGCTTTTAGGAAGGAAACGCCCGGGCCCACCGCGGCGAAACCGCTAACGATGGTCTCCAAGCCATTATCGCGCTGGGATCAACGTGGTAATTGCCATATCTGCGAGCCAGCTCTGTGGCTACCGCGTTAGTCGAGGGAGCTGATTTAATCATAATCAGGTCGGCGGCCATTGTGGAACTGCACTTCGACAATTCGGGTTTTTATTCGAGTGTATGAGCGTGAAAGACGCCGTTCGTCAGTACGCTTCTAGAAAAAAGCCACAAAAGTTGGTAGATATCTGATACTTCAAAATATATTTTTGCTACGCTCTGAAAAAATATGTAAAAATAAAAAAATATCTATTCGGTGGATACTGATAACGTGTTTACTGAGGTTGCATTCCAAAACATACTTTTTGAGGAAAAAATTGTAACGAAAATCTATAGTTCACGTTACAATGTGTTTTTCTATTCAAATTCATCTATTTCATTATTTCAATTCTTCTATTTAAATAGAACAAAATAATTGCTTTCATGGAAAGCTGAAGTTTCAAGAAAGTGTGTATTTCCTCATTTAAAAAGATATTTTTCCTCAATGTAAAATTATATATGTGTATATATATATTGGTGTAAGTAAGTAAATTATTAGTACCCACTAAATAAATATATATTTTTTATTTCTTAGATATTTTTTCTCTCATTATAGTTAGTACGGGTTATAATTGACATATCACTGTAAATATCGTGCTTACTTTTTTCTTTTTTAAATAGCTGTCGTTTAATCTACAGGATGGCTCAATGTAGCGATTGCTAGTGAAATATGATCGATTAGTAATTCTCAATCGCTTTGACAATTGTGTGCATTATGCATTAATTACTTCGAGTATTTGTAACTAAGAGCTCGTTATCCCTTATAGAAATTTAATATTGATAAGTGATAATTTGGCCAGTGATAATTACTGTCAATAATTTTATTACTTGTACGAGTAATAAAATTACTATTTATTACTGGCCAATTTATCACAGTCAGTGATACTTTTCTATAAGGGTAAACTTCGATTATTATCGATAAACCGAAATTGTAGAAAGCTCCTTTGAATAACTAACAGTAAAATTTGAAAATGGTATATAAGGAGCACGGATGTCTTAGTGTTATTAGATATTAATATTATTTTTTTTAATATTAATATGATAGTGAGAGGATAATATGTCCAGCATGTTAAACGCACGTATCGAAATTTCTTCGATTATCGTACGCGACAAATCAACCTTCCACACTTAGACCGATCTTTGAGTCCCAATTTATATATATATATATATATATATATATATATATATATATATATATATATATAT
>NW_022639474.1:2249110-2249347 GCF_010583005.1 Odontomachus brunneus
ATATATATATATATATATATATATATATATATATATATATAAATTGGGACTCAAGGACATCGGTCTAAGTGTGGAAGGTTGATTCGCCGCGTACGATAATCGAAGAAATCGTGCGTTTAACATGCTGGACATATTATCCTTCCATTGTCATATTAATATTAAAAAAAGTAATATTAATATCTAATAGCACTAAGACATCCGTGCTTGCCCCTTATATGCCATTTTCAAATCTTACTG
>NW_022639474.1:2249649-2249749 GCF_010583005.1 Odontomachus brunneus
TTTAATATTAATATGATAGTGAGAGGATAATATGTCCAGCATGTTAAACGCACGTATCGAAATTTCTTCGATTATCGTACGCGACAAATCAACCTTCCAC
>NW_022639474.1:2249759-2275960 GCF_010583005.1 Odontomachus brunneus
CATTGTCATATTAATATTAAAAAAAGTAATATTAATATCTAATAGCACTAAGACATCCGTGCTTGCCCCTTATATGCCATTTTCAAATCTTACTGTTCGATTGTAGGGTTAATAATGCGCATGGAAGAATACGGTTTTGTGAAATGCCGCAAGGGAAATGATAAGAAGCTTAATCAAATCTAAGGTCATGAGAACTTGAAGTGCCGCTTAATCGGATCTGCTCGAGCGACAATATCGTTTACCCTGTACGCCGGGATTGCATAGTGAGCACGCATTAAATCATTAACGGGGTGTGACTTCATTCGGAGGTTACTACCCCCGGGACCGTCTTACATATTTCAACGCCGCTAATCCAACATGATTTTCTCCTGTGCATCACCACCACCATCGCGGCGCACACGGACGCGCGAGTTTAGCTATTTTCAAACGCGGCGTATCAATTTTTGGACGCCTCTCCACAAGCCGTAAAAAGTCTGCAGTGCGTAATAAATCGGACGTTTTATCGCGCGCGCGCGCCACAATAAAATCGCCGAAGAGCACAAGAGCGGTTTGTCGAGCACAGAGCAGTCTCTAACGAGCCTTTACGTAACAGATTTAATTGGCGTACCGACGCGAGCAGCTTTAAGATATGCGTTTCATAGAAACGTACATTTTAAATGTGTTCATAATCGTTGAGGAGCAAAATATAAAATAATCTCAGAGAATCGTTATTGAATAAATGCCTTCTGTCCTCACTTGAATCGAAATATATACGAATTCTGACAACACATTCAAACGCTACATGCTCTCTGAATTTCTCCAAATGGAATCTCACCCAAAATGAAAAATGCAGTATTTTTATTCGAAGCGACAGTGAAAATGCTGTCAATCGAAAACAGAAAAATGAATATTTCACTCAAGCTAGTGTTGGACATCAGTCGATTAAAATTTTCTTTGACTAAAGTAATCAGATAATCAAAATTAATCGATCGTCACGTATAAAATCACAAACACTCGAAATGACAGCGAAAATGCCGCCATTCAAAATCACAACAGTCAATATTTCACTCAAGCTGATGTCGGCCCTTAATCAATTAAAATTTTCTATGACTAAAATCGATAAACTAATCAGCAAACTATACTAAGGAATAAATACTTGAGAAATTATTTGTGGAATATAAAGCTTATTTCTGTGACATAAAGCTCCTTTTTCTGGAGATAAACTGTATATGCTACAAATGTAAATTTTTAATTATTTTTCTCTCTACTGTTTAATTTACTTTGATCCTTTTCACACGGGTGAAAGAAGATATGATTTTATTTGAAAAAGTGAATGAATAACCTTGACTTGTCTTTTTACTATAAAGAAGAACGTATTCGGAATTTTTATTATTTCATCTTATTGCCGTTCAAAAACCGATTAATTGAACTTTTTCTGCCCGCGATCATTGTCACTGATAAAGAACACAGTGGATACCGTCACAATGGATATCCTGACATAATATTATTTCAGCTCAAGAATCACGAGAGCGCACTGCGCGCTGAATGTGTGGTCAGAATCCGGAGCGGACAGAATTCGCTGTTGCGGTCGACCTACCCATATCGTCGATTATAGGCGCCATCCGTAGCGTGACACCGACCAGGAACAGGGACATCGCGAGCAGAAGACAAGCGGTGACGACGATCGTCCATCGTGCACGAGGAGGGAGTTCTTCGGGATCGACGAGCTCCTCTTCCGGGCTGACGACGGACTCGACCTTACATCGTTTACGTTTGCGCTTTCTTCGCGGTCGATGATATCTCTCCTGAAGCTCGTCCACCTTCTCCGGGCCGCTCAAGGTCTCCTCCTCCTCGTCGGCTACGTTCAACGCCACGTAGTCGGCATCGTCGTAAGGAATATTTCTGAAAGGCAAACAAACGGACATGTGTTCCTACACGAGCATTCTCGAGGGTTCGGAAATCCGCCTGGAGAAACGACACGTTCTGGAATCTACCATGCGTGTAAACATCAGGCCGTATCGCCGCAGCCGGGCCATTGTTATTGTTGATCAAGCTGTTATTTCCGATCGCGGCGTTGTTTCGGAAATGAAACGGGCACTCCGGCTGCGTCTGACGTTTCATTTACATTGGAAAGTGATGCTTCGCGCTTGCACATTTCACGCGGCGGCCCCGAGATCATCCCGCCCGAGATAAATGGCTAACAAACGGAAATAAAATGTTGCGAGTTGCACGAGCACGTACGTCAAAAACACACGCGATGGTCTCGCTGAAGCAGCAATCGTTTGATCGAATGAAATCTAGCACTCTCACCTCCACCTCCTCCTCTCCCCTGAAGCTGCCCGCACAACGACACAGTTTCCCGAATAAGACGAGCTGGATCGGCTATTGACAACGTCGCTAATTAAAATCTATAACAGCACACTCCTCGTTCGCGTGCAACGGGGAGCAACGCCTCCAGCGTGTTTTTTAACCAGCCTCGATTGTGAAGGTCCGAAGAAAAAGGACGAGCTGCTCGAACGCGTATCGATCACGGTGGGTATCTGTATTGTTCGCGCAACTCGAGAAGTTGCTGTTTGCTGTACGCGGATGGCGAATGAAAGGACGATCCATTGTTAGGCAGGCACGTACCTCCGCATCAGGACGAATTAGGAGCGTTAGCCCGTTTTTGGCCGAGCTACCGAAGCGAGACACTGAACGACATTCAAGAGAATAGCAGCCGGCAAAAATCGATCAGACACTGAGAGAATGATTTCTTTGGATTCAGTATTCCCGCGCGGAAAAAGATTTGGTCGGATGAACTTATTTCTAGTGAAATATGAACGATATGAAATGGATTTCAAATAAATTCCGAATGAACAATTTCGAAATTACCAGGATCCGTTTGAGTTAATCATAGAGTCAATCTCTCTTCATAATTGATCTCTCTTCAAATTCATAATTTGAACTGAATTCTAAGTGATTTCAGATTTGAAATTTTCGATTAAATTCTAAGATAGTAATTCTATACTAATAATTTGAAACTGAATTTTAAGACTGAATGATAATTTCGGCTAATAGCTTCAATCAAAAGAGTGTGACTAAACGCCTAAAGATATATTTCGCCTCTTTTCCAAAAACTTTGAATACTTTAATTAATAATGTACTGATTTGAAGTTTATGCCAAGTTAAGAATATAAAGTATTGATATTGTTCTCGTAGTTGTTTGATAGATAAACGATCCAAAAGATTGCAATCTTAAGACAGCTGTATTAGCGCGTAAAGTGAACTTTTGTGTTATCAGAGAATAATACGAGAATAAAAGAATTGAGATTTTATATTCTTGATCTGCTTGTCCTAAACTGTTGTATAAGCTGACTGAAATAACATATTTTATGCTGAATATAATTTTGTTTCATTCAAATCAAACTAGTTGCTAGATAGAAAGAACTATTATTTAAAGAAAATAATTTTTGTTCAATCAAATAATAAATTATTCGATTATATTTTAAATATTGTTTTTCGAATTAAATCATGTTTTTAATCGATAAAAACTATTATTTTAAACGTTCGCTCTTCACTCTACTTTATTGTTTGGATTAACCAATATAACGTCTGTTTAAACATTTAAGAGCAATCATGGCGTCATTGACTCGCTAATACATATTCTGCCAATATTTGTTACATATTGACTGTTGTTACATTGTTCTCAATTAATAACAATAAGCATAGTGTAAAAGAAGTTTTTTGGACATTATAAAAATGCATAATAAGAATAATGCTATAAATATATCATAAGAGCTAATTGACATCACTAATTCCTATACGTTGAAGCGAAGCAACCCAAACCGTGATCAGTAAAAAGGATGGATTCACATCACGGGATAATGCAACAATTTGAATGGAAAATCACGGGATAAGAAAGGCGCAGTGATGAAATAAAAGACAGGCCATCAATAACGCAAAAAAAATGTCAAGTTCCTTAAAATTCTTTAAACTTTTATCAACTTTTTAATAAAATAAGAAAATTAAGTGAAACATTTTTCCTCTTTGAACCAAACAATAAATTATGCGGACCAAACAATAAAATTATTTAAGGGGCCAAGCAATCGTATTTGTTGATTCAAAAATTGATTTATTTGATCTATTCCAATAGAGATAAATGTCTTTGAATTCAATAAAATTTATTGAATCCAAAGAAACTGTTCTCTCTGTGCATCTCGCAACTGAGTTCTGAGGAAGTCTCCGCGCAGGAACAGATGAAGACGATGTCTACTTATGCGGCTACTTGAAGCGTGGACTGAACTATTAGATTAGAATTGGAAATGTTCCTCCCTTTTCGACCAAGCAATCAAAGCGAGACACTGAACGATATTGAAAAAATTAAGCAGACACTAAAAATCGATGGTATCCTCGCAACTGAGCGCTGTAAAAGCTGCGCATAAACGGATGAAGATGACGTCGATCTGTGTAGCTGCTTGAAGCAAAATCCAAAGAACGAATTAGAAACGTCACTCTGTCTCTGACCGAGAAATTGGCGATTCGAAGGACATCGAAGAGAACAGAACGATGGCACCCTCGCAGCTGAGAAAATTTCCGCGCATGAACAAACGAAAACGACGTCAATCTCAAGTTGCTCAGAGCAAGCGCTGATATATGAGATCTAATTAATGGAAAGTAACGTTAGGAGAACGCGCTGGCCAAGCTGGGCGAACTCGTGCCCGAAGACATCACATGCACATAGAAGGGGTGTTCGGCCAAAGAGAGCGACTGAAGAAGAGACGCAGATAAAAATAACGACTGCTGCAGTTATTTACTCCGGCGTGATGAGAAAAAAAAAGACCGCATCGAGCGCGCGCATCGAGCGAAAGGTGCGTGAGATAAATTAGCGCGCCGAGTTGTGTTTGCAGTAAAACTGTTCAGCTGCGCTCTCTCGTCGTTACACGAGCTCGAGTTCCCAGTTCGTGCAACGTACACGGGAGAAGCGGGACCAGCAATTCGATATACGTCCACAACAGCCAACGAGAGAAGTAGACCCCGATATCGAGCTGAACAAAGAACAATCGTTGCACTATCTACGTCACACACACGAAGGCCGTCACGTGCTCTCTGAGTATAAATTTAGAAAACGCTGCTAGAATAGGACGGAAAAGTGGAAAAACGATAACCGAGGTGCCGGGGACATACTGCGGGTACGTAGTAGTAGTGGCTGGATGGAATTCGAGCCCGGCGATAACAAGCGACGTGAGGACGGACAATGACCGATTCAAGTGCTATCATCGTTTAAGCACTCCGCGCCGCATTTGTCAACTAGAAATTGTCCCGCGACATATACACGTGCACTTATGTATTCCGTTCTCCCGTTCTTCGAGGCAGATTCTCGCGCGATCACGCAAATAATTCCCGCAAATACGTAAATTTAAAACACATCTAATAATAATGTCAGCGCGGGCGTGTGAAAGAATCATGAGCAGAAGTTTCCACATATGCGGCGATTGCATACTTGATTAAGAGAAGATGCCCGATAAAGAGAGAGCTCCGGGATATACGGGGTGTCTGACAATTACTGACACTCTCATTGTGTGCGGATAGAACTCATCAAACTGAACGGAAAGTTCCTCTACATTTCGCAAACTAAACCACGTAAGACTTTGAATTATTAATTAATCCTTTCGTGCGGGAAAAAATTATAATTTTAAAACAGATAGACCTACCGACTTCTAACTTGACTTGTTATAAAGAGGAAGGTTAAACCTACATATAAGAATTTAATATACTTTTAAATTTAATATTTTCGATAAAATATAGTTATCTGAACTTTTCAAGATTGCAACTTTTAGTTAACATACTGGCAACGTCCCCTCAGACGCTCCTCCGTTTCGCTCAGCGAATTCAGAAGAGAAGGTTGGACTGTTGCTTATAAAAGTTATGTATAACTACAGCTACAAGTATCGGTTGCATGTAGCAGATTTTGATCCGTAGTCGAAAATGAGTGCATTCAGGAGTTTCTTGTAGCCATAATCTGAGATCTAGTATCTTAAATTTACCTTTTCATATTTTATTTGTAATCAATGATCAGAATAGACCCAATCCAAACTTATATTTTAAATATATGAGTACTTAAGCTTTTCATAGCTGCTATCTTGAATTCGCCATTTTGAATTTAAATTTTTATAATAAATTTGGAATCAACGGCTCCAAAACATCTATATCCGTCTCAGTATGAAGCATATCTCTTTCTAAAAAGCCGGAGATACGAAAGAATACTGCTGAATTATGCGCGAAACGGCAGAGCAGTTGTGACGGCGACGTCGTATGCTTGTAAGTTAAATCAAACTGAACGAGAGAAAATCCTGTATCATTTTGCAAATAACCATGAAGATTTTGAGTTAAAAAGCTTGACACATAATTGTGAGCGATAAATGTTCTTTAATTAATAGTTAAGAATCCATGTGGTTATTTGCAAAATGGTAGAGGACTCTTTTGTTCAGTTTGACCTAACATATAGGCACACACAAAGTCAGACATCGCCATCACAGTCCCTCCGCCGTATCGTGCGTGATTATTCACCAATTTTCCTTCTAATTAATAACACAAAATTTTACGTGGTTGTTTGCGAAATGGTAAAGGAATTTTCTGTTCAGTTTAATAAGTTCATTCCGCACGATGTGTCGTTAATTGTCAAACACTCTGTATAGACGCCAGTAGATCTTGTCATAGCGGAGCGGACCGAAACGGACCGTGCCAAGTAGTAAACGTCAACGCTAAATCAGTCGTTGCCGTTACAGCCACTGTCTCGCAATGAAGCGCATTTTCGATTAATACGTGCCTTCGTGACAAATTGCATGTTGTATGTCAACTGATGTCCGTCGCGATATCTTGCCCCGCATTTCTCTTCCATATATATTATGCATATCTAGGGCACTCTCGTCGTTGAATTTAAAGGACGCTGCCATTGTTCTGAAGTTGTAGGACAACGGTATAACGAGGTTTAAAGAAGTCAGAAAAGGAGAGAGAGAGAGAGACATGTCGTTCTTTTTATCTTTTTAATGGATTTTTTATAACACTCTGTGCGTTATCGTGATGTACGTAAATAAAGTAATTAATTGAATGCAGTTTTGTTTCTAAAAAAAAGAATTCTTTTAAAATTTATTGGTAAACATTATTATATGAAAGGTTCTAAAAATTAAATTATATGAAAGGCTAAAAATTAAATAATTGAACTAAAATGTATTTGATTAAAATATATTTTTGTCTTCAAAAAATTTGATAAAAATATCTATCTCGAAAACTAAAGAAGTTGAAGAAACACGTTGTTCTCTATGACTTTTAAAAACATTTTTTATAACATCTCTACATTTTATCATAGTATACAAACCAAATAACTAAATAATTGAATGCATTTTTATTTATAAGAAAAACGTTTTCAGAACTTAACATTGGTAAACATTATTATGATGTAGAAACCAAATAACTAATATAAAATGTATTTTAACCGAATATATTTGACTAAAATATATCATTGCCTCCAAAATATACGATACTTTTTTGCCTTCAAAATGTGTCCGACCAAAATGTATTTTTGTCACTAAAAATGTTTTAGGAATTCATGGGCAAACATTTCCAGGACGAGTTACGTGACACAGACGAGGCGACATCAACAGACGATCACAAGAGACCTGCTCTTCGTGTCACCCCATCGCGTCACGCGCGTATAGGTTGCCGAATGTCAGCCTTCTGTAACTTTAGCAAAACTGTACTGCTCAATTAATTAAAAAAAAAGGAAAAAAGACGGAAAATATATAAAAAAGGAAGAAAGTAAAGAGCGCGGGACGATGACGCGCTAACACGATGACGCCTCCTCGTGATCGCTGGTCGCCATCGTCCATCTCCTCAGTGCGGACGGCCGCAGTTTCATTACACGCTTCAACGGCCAACTCGTCCTTTGTTGCCCAGGTGGTTCAGCCGCCAAACCGTATTTGCCGAGAGAGAGAGGAGGAAAGAGAGAGAGAAAGAGAGGGAGAGAGAGCATACGACGAAGGCGCGCAGCCACGCATTGCGCTGACCCAGTTCCAAGCCGTGGTGTGCGCTCACGCCAAAACCGCATCTTTCTCTCTCGCTTCGCAGTCGACGGTGGATCGAATCCCCGCGAACGCGGAAGAGGGACGGACAGACAAACGGACGAGTCGCGACGGCACTCACTCGGCGACCCCGTAAATGAGGAGATAGCGAAGCGAAAGTTCGCTGTCGCGGAAGTCGTTCTCGACACACGCGAACGTCGACGGAGGTCGTAAACGAGAAAACTATGTCACGCGAAGATCATCCAAGATATTCTGCGGGCGTGCTGCGAGTATCCCCGAGAGCGAGGGTGAGAGGATTCTAATCTCAGATGGAGTTTCGAGTCGATCTGTCGCTCAGGATGGGTTTCATGAGAGACCCTTGCGGCGCGTTTGCCGCGTAACGTGTCGATTTTCGGGATCGTGCTGCCGGCGATGACTCGATTCCGACAAATGTCCGGTCCTTTCTATGAAACGCGGCGATAATTGAAGTAGCCGTGATGCTGCGTCACCGTCCGCGATTCAGAAGACCCGAGCCCAAATTTTAGCCCTACTGTCGACCTGAACTTTTCTAATATCTGTACATTCTGAAGGTTCAGTGTATGTTTCATTAATCGAAACACACACGATGGATATGTATGTGCAATTAAAAAATAATTGGTCATGCGAAATAATTGGTCATGCGAAAGCTGAAATAATTGAAGTCAAAATTAGCATTATTTACACGTATTGCAGATACGGAAACGGTTTCCAATATCACGCTTTCAATTCTAACAATTAAATTACATTTACGGTTTTAATGAAAAACAAGAACGATAATGAAGACGCGATAAAAGAGATTTGTTGTAATATTATAAAAAATTACAAGATATAATTTTGACAATCTAGTTTTCAATAAATTGATATGTGAAATACATAATTTATGATAACGGTTGAAGTATATGAGTTAAGCTGTAGTGATGTTGTAATGTTTTATGCACTACATTTCCTTTGATGCCTCTTGACTAAATATCTTTTTAAAATCTTTTTAAACATGGTTAAATAATCTTAGAAATTATAATTAATATTTAAAAATGCAATAAATGACACGAGCAGTCGCAACCAAAAATATTAATACGTCAAAGCGTGAAAAATAATTATTATTTAATTATTTCTTTATAGATTTTTAAACATTATATAAGTTATATCGATATTTTCTTGCTATAATGCTAAAACTGTACATCATAAATCATATATATATAAACATTTACCACAGATTTATAGAGCCTCTTTGTGTTGTATTAACCTCAAACAGTTATTAACATAACTCTTTAGCAATATATATTGTCGTGAAATAACTGCCTTAAGGAGATTGGAGCGCTACTCTTTAGTTAATCAATATTTTATTAATAAAATCGTTTAAAATGACTAAAAAATAATTTTACAACAATATATCAGTGAAATAAGATTCGTATAATATGTGGTGGTTTTTTATTTTAGAAGTTATGAGAGATTTTAAAAGGATGATAAAGTAAAAATTGACAGTAATTTGATACCAATAGGTGCGATTGTAAAAAAAAGATATGAGCACGAAATGTATTCATTATTGTATTGGACAAATAATCGGCTTTTATTTAATTTGAACTGGAAATACATAGATGTTAAAACAATAAATAATAAAGCAAATACAGAAATGACATAAGGTTATCTAAGATACCTTATTATCTAAGATAACCTTATAATGTCATTTCTAAGAGGTTATCTGGCGTTAAATTATCATTTACGTGATGACGGCTAGAATTCGTTTAACGCTACAAATGTGCTTCAAAGCGACGGATAGACCAACTATATTAATTTATTTAACGCTCCGAATCATTTGAAGTATCAAATGAACCTTGCTCCTTGCCTTGTTTTTACTCATACATTGTCAATTTCACAAATATTCTCATCGAAATATCAAAATTCCTCTTCGACCTGATGTAAATTTACATCTTACTTAACTCCTTTAAATGACAAAAAACGAACGAAATGCCACTTGTAGGTTCTAAAGAGGATTTCTCGGCAAGGTTAATAGGTTAAATAAAATTAAAATTAAGTTAATAAAATCAAAAGATGTTGATGTTGTAGGCCTCAGAGTATTAAAATAGACGTTAAATGGAATAATGAGGTCGAAAGTAGGATCAAAATTACGACTCGGGGAGTATAAAGTACACGATATACTTACAATTGAGCTTCGCTTTGGGAAATGTAGCAGGCACTTCGGTGCAGCGGCGGATATTTGGAAGAGTCGCCGAAGACTTCTTTAGCCCTTTCTTTAGCCCTTTCGAAGTTTATTAGGGCCACGTTTTGGTCGCCGTCTATGCCGACCAGCTCGAGGCGCGAATCGAGGCCGGCGTGAACGTCTTGAACGCCTTGAAGAACATTTGGACTCCTCGAATGCTTGCGCTTCTTTCGAGGGCTTCGAGGACTTTCGGAAGCTCTTCTCCGGCCCTTTCCTAGCAAACGGGAAAAGACGCGATTAGTGAATACCCGCCGGCGCTTTCTTTTAGACAAAGCTTAACTTTGCAAATATTTTGCAAATTTCGTCCAATGAATTTCTGAATTTTTTGAAAGAGATTCTTTCGTCGAGAGCAAACTCATATCCTATTTAACATAAATTTGAATGATTTTTTATTCGAGGACACACGATTATATCATTATAGATCACTGTACGGAGAGAATATTACAGTTCTTTTTCATAAGAATTTTTAATCAATTTTACTATGGTTTGAATAGCCTAGGAATAAACTATCAATAAGATCTTACGAAATAATATAATAAATTTCGCTAGAAATATTACATTTACATAACATACTTCGCTAGAAATATAGTAAGCATTCTAATTAGTTCTCATTTCAGTTCCTAAAATATAAATAGCACGTATGTAATGAAAGGATAGTGAATTACTGTAGAATGGTGATCTATTTCTCGGTTACTAGTCCTATAGTGTAATTTTTACTATAAATATATAAAATTCTTTCCTCTTGTGTGAGTATTGACTCACTGAGAACAAAGAGACTCACTTTAGCATTTGTAAATATAATTGCATAAAATATTTAAAGTCAAAAAAACTATTTTTGCAGTTGCAAAATAATGATATGAAACTATAATAATATGCAACTATAATGTTAATAATAAAAACCTTATTATATTATATGTTACTATAATGTTAATAATAATAACTTATATGCATATGCTATTGTTATTTGTTATTAAAATAATAAAGAAATATGACGCGCTAAAATTACTATCAATTTTAATAAGATTAACCATTTTTTTCTCTACAAAAAAGGCACGACGAATCACGACTTAAGGATATATTGCTCGTACAACTTATTTATCTTATTTTGTATTATTTCTGACCTTTAAAATTTTATCTTTTGAAAACACAGTGAAACTTTGCATATCTCATTTTAAATACTTAAAGTACATATGTACAAAAATTGGGACTTTTCTCTCATAATTTTTTGATTATCTGTTCATTCGCTAAAAATAGCAGTATTATATATTTCCATAATAGCGTGGGTAAAAATATTTGCAAGTAACAGGGTCACGTCAAATGACATTAATGACGCACTGATAACGTCTTTATCGTCAATGACACGTCATTTGTACGTGACTTGGTATCACTGTATTTGCCGGAACTTAGGTGCCGGTATAACTGCAACGTGAAACATCAACCTCAAACTATATGTATTACTTTTAGATGTGATATTAATGAGTGTGCAATTTTTACAAAATGTTTACATTATTCTCACGATATCTCGAAAACGCAAAACTTTGAGACTCTTTCTTCGCGGAAGAAGCGCTGCGCCTCTCTGCCTATCATTACTCCCAAGTAACAAATCACCCTGACATACCGTTAGATGACTTGTGCTGAGAATGATCCGTCGCACTGTTGAGGTATTCCCCGCAGGGCGCGGAGTCGTGACGTCTGCGACGGTGGCGATGATGTTGCTGTTGCGGCTGGCCCTTCTTCCTGTACTGTTGCTGCTGCTGTTGCTGCTGCTGCTGCTGCGAATGCGGATGATGATGCGACTGGTGGTGATGATGGTGATGGTGATGATGATGATGGTTCAGCGATGAGGAGGCCGTCGAGGTCGAGGTCAATCTAGGTCGGCGCGGACTGGCAGGCGCGCTACCGGAGCGTCGGCTCAGGGTCGACGACGCTTTCATCGCCTCCACCTTCGTTTCCACCAGAGCAGCGAGGACGGCCTCAAGACGTGCCACCTCCATGCCGCTGCCGCCATCGTCCGTCGACACTGCCTTATCAGCGACATCGGAAGTCGACGGCGTCACCGTCATCTCTCCACCTCGCGCTGTCACATTACTCTCGCCAGCGGCGACGGTGATCGCGATGCGATCGGTTGTGGCGCGGGAACGATCGGCCCGCTGCCGGAACGATCACAAGCCTTCTCCCCGCTTCTCCGCGACGACGTTGTCCGCCGAGAGCTCCTGCAGAAATCGCGACAACATGAAGCCGACCTTGCTTGCGCCGCACGAGGCCGCACACGAGGGGGAGCGACGCGACTTTCTTCGATCTTATCGAACGCTACGGTTTGCGAAACGCTCTATTCCGCCGACGCCGCCGCCGCCGCCGTCGCCGTCGTTCATTAATC
Organism: Odontomachus brunneus; assembly: GCF_010583005.1. Classification (NCBI taxonomy): domain Eukaryota; kingdom Metazoa; phylum Arthropoda; class Insecta; order Hymenoptera; family Formicidae; genus Odontomachus; species Odontomachus brunneus. The sequence goes on from NW_022639474.1 coordinate 2,262,409, forward strand.
TTCCGCGGGGTCTCCGGCCGAAGTTGGTAACGATCTTCTTTCCTCGTGATAGCAACGGCTACAGGCCACATAAAAGCCAGCCAGCGATGTTATTCCTCCGCCGACTCGTCCGCATTAACAGCTAGACGCTTCTCGTGCCGTCGACCATGAGGCTATTATCCTCGTCCTTCTCGCTATGTATCTTGCCCACTGAGAAGACTCAGGACAAACGACCTCGCATTCTCACAGGTAGGGGAAAAGGGCGCCCTTCGATCAGTCCTCGACGAAACGACGCTATTTGAGCGAACTGCCTCGTCGTTAACGGCCCATTCGACCAATTGCTTGCCTGCTGTTAGTCGGCGCGAGAGACGGAGTCGCTGAACTATTCGCCAATTGATCAATCAGAGTCGCATGGTGAAAAATCCCCGCGGGTATAATCGAGCGGCCAGTTATAGCGCCGTCGAACGTGCTTGCCTCGTCAGGAAGGAGAGTCTTGGCTCGTGCTGTGCTTCTTCACGGATGCAATCGATGTTCGGCGGACCGTCCTCAACTGCGGCAGTCAGCTTGGTAATACGAATAGTCTTAGGCGGATTATCGCTCCATTATCGGCGACGGCCGTGCATTATCTGATAGCGAATATCAGACGATTCGCCGCGCTCGGCGAGTCGCGCGAATCCCAGTGGTTGCCGTAAATTTCTCCCGACGACTCACCCGGCGCTCGCGTTTCCATCATACGCGAATTCCACCACGGTGTCTGCCTCTTACCAGCTGGTTGATCGGAATCCCGTTGTGGATTTATGCCCACGTCCGAGTGTACGTTTGATCCAATACCACGTGTCGGTGTTGTCCCACGTCGTTCAGTCTCTCATTGTAAACACCGAATAGGTCTGTCGCTTGACGGTGCCAACGTCATTATGATCTTCCAGTGGAAGAAATTTCATACAGTTCGCGAGGACCGTGCGTTAGAATCGCGGCCGCCGCGACGATGCCTCGAGAGTCCTGCGGAGGCTCCAGGTCCCTTAAATGTCCACGGACGCGCACTCGAACGTCGTTATTCGCACTGCGATCCCCGTCGAGACTCCGCGAGTCGCGGCCGCACGCGAAATCGCACCCGTGGTGCGCCCGAGGTGCCGACTCGATCGGGGACCGATCCACGCCGAGTCATCGCCGTCGCGCAGAACCTAGAAGAGCAGCAACAATGACGGATCGACCCTCGCTGCCACGTCCCGAGCCAAAATCAGAGTCGCGCCGCTAATACTCCCTTCTGTGCGACCAACTTCCCTCGACCCGTGCCGACCCTCTACCCACGTAACTAATGACCCCGTTCTTCCGCGCGGCGCAATGCGAAGGACGACGGTCGAAACACGCAGCCATGCTCGGTTAGAATACGAGAGAGGGTTCGTGGCGGATTTTATCCGGGACAGCTGAGCGAGCTGTGTGTATAATTCGGGGCTGAGATTCTCCGCCGCCGAGATCGTTAAGCGGCGAGGATCCCAGGAAAACGTTCGACTGCCCCTCGAAATTCACGAAGAGCAAAATTTCGAGATTGGTGGATTTCGCGACGCTGAGAAAGTAGAGCTGAGATAATAGAGCCCGCAGTTGCGGCGATATTGTTGCACACTTGAACGGCCGCGTCTTTAGATTCTTTCGAGAAAAGACTTGGGAAATGAAGATTCTTCAGAAGCTTCGTGATGGAAGCCGTAATCTCCTGAGTTTCCTTTGAATATAGTCGAATACAATCACTGCTCGAAGAATCTTCTCTACAACTGCATTAGTAACGAAATAACCGAAATCCGTTTATCGACTTGCCTCGAGCGATTGCTTTGTCGGTCGCGTAATTGGCCGCTTCGTTATGTAGCGGACTTAAAATATGAACTGCATATTACGTGTGCAAAGATCAGCACCGTTCGTTATTAGCGCGTGCTCGCTCGCGCACACACGCAGCCAACACGTGGGCACACACAAGTGTCAATGAAACCTGAAGAGAGGTTTTCGGGTACAAAGATGTGAAACACATTCTCCGTTGTATCGAACCCGGGAAAGTTTCTTTCTTGAACAAACTCTCGTTCTTATCATTCTTAAAGGACTCTTCCAGTTTCCCTGATCAGATCGAAGTGGGAGTGAAGATGCCAAATTGATTGAGTGAAGATGCCAAGGTCTTTTCGCGAAACAGAGCGAGAGCAGAAGCAGCTCGTTCCCGAGCCGTCGTCCGTTCAAGCCTGTGGACCGCTCTAACGTCAGAACACCTGGACCATAGCAGCGGCTGGCTAGCGCAGTCGATACGCATCGATACGCTTTGGCAGTCGATTGACCATAAAACCACCCGATACTGCGAGGATACGCCGAGAATACCGGACGACGCAGAGGCGCCTCGCGGTTTGCGAGCCAACCGACGCGACATTCTCACGACTCCGTGCGTACCGCAAGTCAGGCCCAGAATAGCACGAAGAGGGTGTAGGAGCCAGCACGGCCCAGTCGAAGGATCTCGAACTGCCCCACGGCTATCCTCGAGCGCTGGCCTAATTTATCAATTCAGGTCGCCGTGGCCAATCTGCTTACGTTGTCCTCAATTTTTCGAACATCCTCCCTGTTGGAGCCCATCAAGCAACTTTCCTCCCCGAGGGACAAAGTGTCTCTCGGAGGGGCTGGAGAGGGATTGAAACTATCTCGACGGCACACATGGTCTCCCCGAAACGAGAGGGGAGCGTCGAAACTGAACCTACTTCTCGTACACGGGAGAATAGCAGAATATCGAGGAAGAAAAAGAGAGAAAGAGGGAAAACAGGTAACTACAATAAAAGAGTAATATGAAACGTACTCAGATGGAAAACGCGAGTACTAATGCATTTCGCGATATCTCTGTACACACATATACATACACATACACCACATACTTTTTTGTCTCTCTGGCAGAAGAAAAAAGATTTCTGAAAGAAAGTGATTGCACTTAAGGGAATAACAGATTACAGTTGGACGGAGAAATACAGATGTGGGCTGCATAAATAAAGATGCGGCAAGAGAACGAGCTCGGACCACGCAATGAAAACGTCACGAGCGCGAGTCTGCTTGATTTTGAAAAGTTTTTCCAGCGAATAAAGGAGAGCTACCAAGAGGAGGAGCGAGCGAAGAAGGTGTACACAGTAAACAGAGGGAAAACGAGAAGACAGAGTCGGAGATTGAAGTAGAGTTTGCAACCCATCTCCCCGACAGTCACGCAACCAAGGTGTCTCGCGAATATACAAGAGTCTCATACACACATACACGAACACCACTACTCGCCACCTGATTCTCTCGTACTACTTGTACTACTACTACTCACTATTAGCAGCCCGCTACTCATTTGCTAGCGATTCCGTCTCGCGCGGATGCTGGCTACTGGCCGGGCTAGGTCTCGTGTTTAGTGCGAGAGGTCATGATGCTTCTAAACTAAGCCCGTGTATCCTCGGCACGGGCGCGCACAGCGAGGGTGAATCGAGCGATTAGCGTGCCACGCGGGGTTACGTCACGCTAACCCCACGCTGTTAGCTACCACGATTGGCAGCGCTCTCGGCATGCCGCTGTGTGCCCCACGTACTCGTGTACTCTTTCTCTCTTCCACGGCGGGCACCATGCAAACAAACACGCACGTACACAGATACAGCACGCACGCACGCACGCACGCACACGGTGGCGCGCAACCCCACACGACGAAGGGATGCTCGCGTGCGCGGGTGCTAGCGATCGCCCGAATACTGGGGAAGCGTTTCGCGGAGCGGACAGGGTTGGCGGGCAGGTAGCCGCTCTGGCAGGGATGCGTTCAGCCCTACCCCTTCCTACCGACGCCGCCACCACCACCATCACCACCACCACCACCATCGCCGCGACCACCACTATCGTAACCAACTTCGGCGCCGTCGTCACACCGACGGACGAATCCTCTCTCTCCTAGCCGGAGCTAGACGCCGAGGGTGCCAACGAACGGAGATGTTTATCCTTTAAATTCCTCGTTTCTTCGTGAATTTTATTTCACATGCATACGAATGTGGCGGTTTCGGCGTTTTTGAGATGTGGCCTTTTGCGCTTGTCATTTTGAACTGACGAGCGTTACATTGAGGGGGTCCGATATAACACACTTGGGTGCACACAAGTCGAGATTTTTACTCTACTTTCGAACATTCCATTTGATTCTTACTTTGATTTTTCGAATCCAATCTCTTTTAATTCTATTTAACCTACTAGCGCTTTGCTGGGAGGTCCTCTTTAAAACTTACCTACAAGTGGCATTTCGTGTGTTTTCTGCCATTTAGAGGCGCTAAGTAGGACTTCAGTCTCAAGCTAGTAGGTTAAATACAAGTGAAAGAGAGAATCAAAAGTGGTTGGCTTCAGAGTACCAAAATAGGAATTAAATAGAATGTTGGAGTTGAAAGTAGAATCAAAATTTTGACTGATCCCGAGTCGACCTGAATATTTTCGACCTGAACTATCTAATATTTGCATAATCTGAAAAATTAGTGTATGGTTAATTTATATGGAAATTAAAGTCCTACTGAGTATCTCTAAATAGCCGAAAATGCCATTTCATTTATGCCAGGTTCTAAAAAGAACCTCTCGCTGAAATTAATAAGTTAAATAGTATATTATAAGAACTTGATAGAGACTCAAAATATTAAAGCAGGCGTTAAATGGAATATTGAGGTCGAAGGAAGGATAAAAATTTCGACTCAGCCAGATAGAGCACATTAAACTGGACGGAAAAGTTTTTTATCATTTTATAAACAACTGCAATATATAATGGAAGTTTTAATTAAAAAAAATCGGAGAATTGGCGCACAGGGTGGACGCGCGGTGGGACGCTGAACGCATAACTCGTCGCTTGTAACGTTACTCAACCTCCTGCTGCCAGCCGATATTCATCGTTGTTGGGAGATAATCAACAAGCTCAAAATATGTCTCTTCAAATTGCTACAGAGCTGCAGAGCTCATCTCCTCCCATGTACTCATTCGTCAATTACCTCTCTAATTAATATCTTCATAATAAAGGCGCCGTATGTGTGGGAAATGATATAGTATAGGGCTCCTGTTCAATTTGATTTATTTTATATGCAAATGGCGAACGTCGTATTTAGACAGCTTGTGTAACAAACGTAATTTATAAATATTATAAGAAAGCAATTATTATTACGGAATTTGAACGATTCTATCGCGTGTTGCTCGCGTAAGCGTGTTTGCCGTGCTTTAATCGATCGCAACGCTCAATTTTTTTTAATCCTTTAAATAAAAGAACAGCATAGACACGTGCGGGAACGCGTGCAGAGATCATTTTTTATTTAACCGTTTAATCCTCGGTTACTCGCATTCCAAAATGTAACACGAATGTTCCTGTCGCTTTGAGAGTATTTTTATGAATGACGATAATAAGATTTCTAATTAAAATTATTTTAATTCTTATTGAAAGTAGCATACTTTGCAGTAATTAGAAACTTACGAAAAATTTAGTAGACTTTCGCGTCGATATGACAGATCAATAGAAACGGATAGCGATAATAGATGTCTTCTAATTAAAATATATTAATTATTTTAACTTTTATTGAAAATCGCGCGTGTCATGTCGCACTGGCTGTGGAGCCATAATGTAAAGTTAAAGCCGCGGCATCTATATTTCATCAAGCATTAATACTTTTGCATAACGCATAAGGAAATGAACCAATCAGTGTTTTTCATTTCCATCCCCACAATAGAAATAAAGGATTTTTATTGATTCATTTCATTATGCATTATGCATTACACGTTATGCTAAAGTCTATTCTCTCCTCTCACAATCTTTCTCCTTCGCACGCAACTTGAACACACTTTTAGTGCCCGTATTTCTCTTCCATATACATTATAGGGTACAGCGGGGGAATTTGGATAATATTAAACGTTTGTGACAGTTTCAGAAAAATATGAGACGCTTTGTTTTGTGTTTAAGGTTAGCATGCTATATATTCATATTTTTATGCTATGTGTCATATTTTTCTGAAATTGTCGTAAACGCTTAATATTATCCAAACTCCTCCGCTATTCAATTTACCCCGCTGTACCTTATATGTTCTGAGCCTAAAACGCGGCCATTGTTTTATTATACCCACGTGGCCGGCTCTGCGCGTAGCGCCATTGATCGACAGCGCGAATCGCTTTAAATCGATTTCTCCACTCATAAACGTCATAGCGACTTGAAAGAAAAACTGTTGTAAAGTGGATATTACTGTATTTCTGATGTACTTCTGAGTTTGTTTTTCTGTGAAATAAATATCGTGAAATAAAGATTAATGAGCCAATCATGTGTGTGTGTGTGTGTGTGTGAATGCGAAAAATTAAGTTTTGTGTTCGCATTAAAATGGAAATCAATCTATGTATCACATGTCTGTGTAATGATACACATTCACCGTTATATAACCACCATTGAGTTTTTCGTTTACGCCTCGTCGATCATCAGTGACTATTATGGATGTGTTGAAATACATATAACACGCAATTCCTTACGTTTATAACATTATGCTTAACAATAATACAACGGATTAAGTGCATTGGTAAACGAATTAATATTTTTATTTACTACAGTAAAATTTAAAAATGATTATACGCAAATATTATGATGAGCCTTATTAAAACGATTGTCGCGAATGGAAAGTCAACTAAAATACTTTTGACGGGAAATCCAATAAGGAACCTTGATCTGCATATAAAATGTCAATTTTATGTTTTTAACAGTAAGCCGACATATTTTTATGTTATATTGGCCTATTAAATATTTACCTGTAATTCTGAAGTTTTCTGTATACTTTTGTACTTTATTCAGGTTCAAAGAGATTCATGCGAAATTGTAATTTAAAGTTTATCTGTCAATATATAATATATTGCTCGCGGCTGCGTATGCGCCATCGTCACTGATAAATACATTAATATTCAAAGAGATTGTCCTTTCATTGCTCTGCAAATGTGACAAATCACATTTTGATAAATGGCGAATTACCGACGTTAATGTTAACGGATTACTTTAATTATCCACGTTGTCCTATACGTTCCGAAGTTTTCACAAGCTAAAACCGATTTTGCGGTGGAAGTTGCATTAAGCCAGGCTTATCGAGATATAAACCATTTTATTACTTACTACAGCAGCGCAGTTACATGTTGCGTTACAAGGATAGATCGCAATGCTCGTTACAACGCATAAATGTAAAATCCTACGCTCTGATAACGTCGTTAAATGTATTACAACGCGTATTCCAATGCAAGACGTTGCGGATCGAACGAAAGAATCCCGATTATCATATCGCACGGGACAAACGTAAAAAGTGACGTTTGGCGGTAGTAATCTCAGCCGGAGGGGCACAGCAGAACTCTCGCGCCACTTTTCTTCATTAACTCCTTCCTGCGGGAATGAGAACGAATTGTGGCAGTTGTTCCCGCGCGGTAGGGTGCTTTCACCAGTTTGATTAGGTCGGCCAGCATTGAGAAAGGCCCTCGGGCTGACCTCGTCTTTGTTAAAACCATCCTCGTGGCGATCCCTTTCGTAGGTTCTATATACGCTTTGAAAAGCGCCTCCAGTCCCGACCATCGGGCCTTCTCTTCGTTTGCGAAATTTCATTCGCTCGGCATTTAGGGAGAACGCGCGCCAGCCACGCGAAACTGGCCGCGATAAGCAACTGCTGCCACAGCCGCATATGGCTTCCCGGTGCAATTTCGCGGCGCAGCATGTGTGGGCGTAAAAATCTAGCGGTCAAATTTATGTGTCGCGACAGCGGAACCGCCGAAATAAATTCCATCGATCGACCTGTAGCTTCTTGTGGCTCGACGTCCCAACCGAAAAAGCGCCTTCGTCCACCCACAAGGCCTTTATCGCTCACCCTTCCCGGCGTGACCTCGGATCGCTCACGCGAGATAAGGAGATTAGCACGTACGCTGTTATCTGAAAACGTGGCGGAGAATCCCGCTGGAATCAGAGACGTTCCAGGGGCGCCGATGCATATCAAACAGAGAGGGAGGAAGAGAGAGAGAGAGAGAGAGAGAGGGAGAGGAAGCAAGGGAGAGAAGAGAGAGAACACACGTGCGCAGCCTGAACAACGAAGTCCTTTTCTTTAAAGTGGAATCCTTCCAGCGAATTAATTTCAGCACATACGGTATTCCCTGCAGAATGTTTTCAGGGTATAGTGATGAAACGTATAAGATCGCCGTTTATTATGAAATGATATCGCTGTGTATTAAAACCAAGTCTTTAATTATTTACCGACTATAGCCGAGACTTTAATTATTTACATTATTTGTAGTCTCCCTCAATTCTGATTCGCGAGGTCAAATTCTCCCGGAATATCCACCTATAACAAAAAATACAAATTACTTAAGTAGTATATATACAATTTCAAAGTAATACAATTAAATTCTATTCTCTAATTATTACTCCAATTCAGCACTGAGAAAAAAATGTTTGGTACTTGTAACTATATAATTATATAAAGAAATAATAACTATAAATTATGGTCCAGAAAACTATTTTTTTTTATTCGACCATTATTTATAATGTTAATGATAATCTTATGTGCATGTTACTATCACCACTTTTGTGTTGTTTGAACAACCAAAAAATATGATTGGGATAAAAAATAATTACAATTTTAGTTAGATCAACCATTTTTTTGTCTCAGTGAATGAAAATCTACGTCATTTATAAGGAAACAAAAATATTAACGATATTTTTATATGCTGATTTTCAATAACAGATTAATTCTTCATCAGATTATTGAAATTTGACTTTGCGAAATGAGCAGACACAGTAATCACGTTGACGTGGTTGAAAAATTTAATCCGTCCGGTAGGCGCGCTGCTTGCCGTGAAAACAATTCGGCCTACGCAGAAGCTGAGAGTAGGGCAGAAATCAATTTCTGTTCTTCTTGTAGGGCGTGGTTTTGATGGATTCCGAGGGGCATCTTATCGCGAAAGAAGTTTCAACGGCAAATCACATTGGTGCATCTCGCGAAATAGAATTCGACGTAAACCACGGTGATGCGCTGCGCGTCGTTGCTCTTGGCGATCTCTATCGTCGCGAATGTGAGATGTCATGACACTCTCTCTATCTCCCTTTTCTCTCTCCGAAAGAGAGGACGTACTGCTTGAACGAGTGCTGTGCGACTCGCGAGATACTCGTGGCGCTGTTTTTCAGGGAAGGAGACCAACATGGGCTGTGGAAACGTTGCATCGTCCTCGTCGCTTCTCAGCTTTAAGAACAATGAGACGACTATGACGAACGGTAGCGTCAATATTGGTAGGCCCACCTGAAATGTGGCGACGTGTGAATCTCACGAAATATCGCAAATTAGTCGTGAGAAGGAATTCACATACTTTCGTAAATACGAACTGTATGGAATATTGCACGAGAGTGGTATAAACGATCGCGACGACGGTGGCAACGGTCGTCTGGCTATTCAGCACTAATAGATTCCCTCCCAAGGCGGCCCCAGTCAGCAGGCTGTTGTAACCCCAGTATCCGTTGTAGATTTCGCCGTACTCTGCTCCGAGCTCCAAGCCTAACAGAAAATACATGAAGACACAATTTATGCTGCTCGCGTTTTTACTTTGGGAGGCTATTTCTGGCTACTGATTCTCCTGTTCAGAACGAAATTTTTAATCGACTTAAAAAAAGAATATTCTCAGTTTTTTCGGTAGTTATTTTCGCTTGTATAATCACTTATGAACCGAGAATCGTTGGAGATATTGAGGTAAAATTTTTGTCGCTTGTTCAACATATTACTTAAGTGATTCTTGGTGTCATTACCCAGGTTTGCCCTGGCTGTTTGCAGGGGTTGACCTGGAAATTGGGTAATTCCATTACTTTCTTGAAAGCCCAAGGATATCGCGAAATGCAAGACGAAACTTTTATTTCTAACCGACCTCAAAGACAAACATTTAGTAAATGATTAAAAAATACAATATAAAAATTTTTTACTAAAAATTAACCGTCTTCAAAAGCTTCAAAAACTCCCAAAAAGTATAAAATAATTTTGACTCAATATTCCTATATGCCTATAATCCTATTTTAATATTTTAACGACATTAGAAATCGGCGCGAAGAAAGAAAATTAGGCAGGTAACTAATTATGTGCCTATTCAGGGAGTTTATTTGAGGTTCTTGAAATTAAAAAAGCTTTTATATTTATTCGTGTGTACCATTGATTATATAGACAATAATTGTACAGTGAGAGATTAATCTGAAGTGCCCGTCTCTCACCGATCTCTCACTCAAGAGATCTGCATGTGTTTCTTTTCTTCTTATCTTGGTTTGTTAACTTCGGGGACTATGCAATCAAGTATTAATTACATATGTGGTACTGATAACCTTCCCATATAAAGTAAAGATATAAGTAAATAAATAAAATAGTCATGCAAGGATTGTCCAAGCAATTACCTGCAAAACACCCGACAAGAGCACCAAGAAACGAAAACGCGGCCATTGTTGGCGAAAATAATAGTATCGCCAGATACACGACGGATCCAAACATTGTATTATCAATGGCGAACACCTGCGACGGAGCAACAATGATACCTCGTACCAACTGAAAAGCAGGATTTAAAAGTTCAAGCACAATGGAAATAAATCGATGCCTTCGTCAATGCTCATTCAACAGTATTTCTTCTTTTCTAAATAAAAAAAAAAAAGGAAAAACCCACGTTCCAATTTATTTACGTAAACCAATAACCGCGATAGTACAATTATATAGAAAGAAATTCTATCGTAACAAACATCAATATCGTAGCGCTGTTCGCCAAAACGAATTCTTTAGTACGACTATTGTTTGATAACTTGACCGATAACTCGATATACAGCAAAATTACCGCACGATAAGAGTTGCCGAAGTTGAAAGTTCATCAAGATACATTGTAACGAGCTTTGATTGCAATACTGTCGCGATCTAATGCATATTATCGAACAATATGAAAAATAGACTGAAAGTGAGAAGTAGCTGCGAAACTAACGAGAACCTATTGTATTCGTTAAGAGCCGCGTGATGCTAATAGAAGCGCAATCAAGGATATAAAGTTGCAAAAAGTGAAGCACAAGTGAACTTTACCATTCCCCAGTCAACGTTGGTGGTCGCATTCTGTACGTAGAAACCGGCGCCGTCCACTGTCGTCGTCGTCGTCGTCGTCATCGTCTCACTTGTTGCATTGTGCTGAAAACAATGAGAGAGTCTTGCACAATAACCCGCACACGATGGAGAAATGCACGGCGGTGTCTCGACGAGTTCGGAGAAGGTAAAGGTTCAAACTATTTCATGGTAAAATATGTTTTATGAAGAAGTAATTTATGTTCCATCTCGTATTGACCTGAGTCGTAAATTTATTCTTTAGCAAGAAGAAGAACAAGAAGAAGAAGAAGAAATTTGTCTCCCGAAACGTACAATTGTACGTATACTCTCGTAGACAGGTGCGATTCATTCTAATTTCGTTGTGCGCGTTCAGACGTTAGACTCGCATAAATCATGAAACTTATTTACATTGTACGAGAGTGCAATTAACTTTGCCCGGAGAGTACATGTGACTATTATGGCACGAACATAGTGCGAACATTTGCACGTCGCGACGTAACATTTGATACATTTGCCTACGTATACATACACGCATGTACACGCGCATAGCGGATGTAGCTAGTCACAGTAATGTGCAATATTTCCAAATATTCTACTGTTACATTACTGTTTACCAACTCTGCAGATCCTGTAGAGAAGAGAAATGTGGGGAGAAAGAAAGGGAGAGGGGAGAAAGGAGGGACACGCCCAATATTTAACTGAAACAAACAACTGGCAACTAGTTAGGATTAAATAAATCCGAGCTGTGGTAAGTTATCGTTGACGGAGTTGTTCTGGCTAGAGTTTGATCAATACGGAGGAAAGCTATACCACGACCCACTAGGGATAGCATTTTCCTTCGTGAAGGCGCGTCGAATATGTATGGTCTGAATACTAAGGCCGCTTTTCCCAGAGCATTTTATCCCGCGCTGAAGCCTCCGCCCTATTCTACTTAAATTTACCCCCGTGACCTACTCTCGAAATTAAAGTGAGTACCGTCATTCAATCGGTCATTTCTTGTCATTTCTTGCGAGCATTCCTGGCAACGTATGTCAATTAAGACACTTTTGATATGTAATATGTTTAGTAAATATTAAAAGGTTTTTCACCATCGCGTTAACATTACACGGAGAGAATATAATAATTAAAATTTACTATGTTTCCAATAGTTACAGAAATATTAGTAAAGTCAGTTAGTAAGGTCTATTTTGCTAAGGAATATAGTAAATTTCGTTAGAAATATATGGTAAATTTTTTAAATAGCACATTTTAGTTCCTGAAATATAAATAGCACATATATGAAATAAAAGGATAAATTGCTGCAGAATGTCAATTCATTCTTTGATTACAAGTTTCTATAATAATTTTTACTAAAATAATAATAATTTTTACTAAAATTTTCTCCATATAAAAGAAAATTGTTGTTATTAAAAAAGTTTCAATATCATCTTTGACTTATTCCAATTGAAGTATCACAATAATTTTCATAATATATCAAATTATAGAACATACTTTCGAATTTAATTATTATACTCGAATTTATTCGATATGGTATTTTAAAATTTTCTTTCATGGAAATTCATTATAATTTAGGGAGCAAATGTATCAAAAATAATATCTGACAAAAATAAAATGTTGAGAGAAATATTATACAGAGATCAAACATGATACACACACACACATACATACATACATTTTCATTATAAAAAATGCATTTAAAGAAAAATCTAACGTAATCTAATTTTACTGCACTCGCCCTTTCAATCCTACAATATTATGCATGTTTATGTGCGTGAGTACATGTGTGGAATTGTTGAAAACTTTCAAAGCACACGTAACGTATGTACGTAACGTAGAATTAATTTACCATCTCAAACATCGGTTCCACGGAATCGGTTACCACGGCCGTGCCATTCCGCGTCGAAAGGGCGAAAATCAACGCGAACTCCACCAGGTTAAACGGCCACGTTGTGCACGGGAATTTATCGCTTCCCAGGGACCGCGCGAGATAAACACTGAAAACATTAACCAGGAGCTTGTCGAGAACACCTCTGAAATTTGCGAACGCCACCCAGTCACGTTGGATGATGAGTGAATTGCGGCCAGCTCGTAACCCCGTTCGCCGCATAATCTACCGTAGCGAACTATTTCGATTATCTTCCATGAATCTCAAACGGACTGTCACGGTGTGTATGCAGTTCCCGCATGTTTCTCGAGCCATCTATATTAAATTCATAATGTTCCAGCGCGAGACATTGTCAGCGAGCGAATACATATCAATGTGAAATCTGATGATGTTTTCTTTCATTAATATATATTTCTACTTCATAGTCGAGATGCTATGTCTAAATAAATTCAATCAAATGATATAATAACAATCAAATAACAGAATTCATAAAAAAGAGAAAAGGACAAAGTAAAAGTACGAGTGTTTGCACATGTATCTAACTCTGGACACTCTTATTGATTTGGTTTTCAAACACAAATATTCAAAC
>NW_022639474.1:2275970-2295249 GCF_010583005.1 Odontomachus brunneus
TATATATATATATATATATATATATATATATATATATATATACATATTTTGAATATATATACATATATTTTATGTTAAAAGTTTAAATATCCGTGTTTAAAAGTCAAAACAATAAAGATGCCCAGAATTAGATGCGCATTTAGTAGACATATTTATTTTTGCCTAATCCTTCTGTTTTCGCCATTAATAAAATCGTTATTATTATCGTTATTGAATTATGATGTTTAAGCACCAAACAATAAAAGAATGTCTAGAGTTAGATATGTGTTTGAGCATTACTTTTAAATAATAGTACAAAATGTATGCGAATCAGTTGTCACTCCTCGTCAAAAAATTATATAATTACTATTTATTACTATTTATTACTATTTTTAAGAGGTACTTTTCGTGCAATATCCGTGGCACACGTCATATATAGAAACTCCGGGGTTATCCAAATATTATTCGCTCGTCCTCATTTACGTCTCGCGATATGTACTTTAGGAGGTAATTTAATCTCAACGTATGTCGCGCAACGCGCTAATGTAGGAGACGAACGATTTATTACTCGCGTTGAAAGATTTTTCGAGTGCGCTCCGCGGATACGTACTCCGAATATGCCGAGATATGCTCGAATATACCTGAATATCGTTCCCAAGAGTAAGTGCAGGAAGCTGAAGGCATCGAAAGCTCCATAAATCTGCGGCACCAGAGCGTACGATACAACGCCGACTAGCAACGGATTGTACACGGTTAACCCGTTCTCCACATTGTCCTGAGAATCTCGTACCAGCTGGAAAAGAAGAGGAAGAACGAGTGTGGCGCGCGCAAAACGGATCCGCGGCGCGGAAAAATTTGGGATTCCGCCGCGCGTCGCGCGTCGCCACGAGACGAAATGAAACGAGACGAGACGAAGCGAAAAGGCGAATACCGCATTGCAGTGATTTTTCCTCGTGTGCACGCGAACGGTCCATTACGACCGAAAGAGATAAAAGGGAGATGGAGAGCGTCACACGCTGCACCGTCGCGCGTATGAATAGCGACGAGTCCGGAAAAGCGTCGTTTACCTTACGCTCGCGCGCCCCCAAGAGAAGTGTATTATGCCTCTTTTCGGTATATTCGCACGCTCGCCGCGCAAACAAACGTGTAGTACAGCCGATGATTAATAAAACATACCACGGACAGTAGGAGGCCAAGGACGCCGGTGGCTGCAGACAACGCCAATGCACCTGGCGCTACCGCAGCCAAGGTAACCGCTATCAGCAGCCCGCTGAGAGGATTATTCGCGAATACGACCTGCAACGTTAATGCCGAAGGTATTCGCGGCTATTTTCCGTGTTTGTTTTCAATGATCGAGCGCCGATGCGCCGGAAAATAATTGCGTTATTGGCCAATGCAACGTGCGTTGCGCGCCCGCGATCGCCCATGGCGATGATTTTTCATGCGACCTTTAACACAGTTTGCTAGATGGTTTAACTGTTGAACCGCAACGTGTTTTAATAGCGCAGCGTACAGTCGAACAGAGTCATTTTTTCATACAATGAAACTAGGCTTGGAAATGTGACGCTCCGTTTGTAATTCAGTTACCGTCACAAGCTATTTTTTTTCAGTTACAACTTGCCAACGACGTTTTTTCTTCTTTTGTCTTGCACTAGTAACGCAATTGCATTTGGTGGGTAACGACAAGGAATACAATCATTGCTTTTATTGCTACTTCGCGCGTGAATCAAATGACGTGAAAAAACGAATCAGCAAAACAAAGATATTCAAAATGTGATGAGGAAGATAATAGTAAATTGTAACGATTATTCCTTTTTGAAGAACAAGTCACGTTAACGAAAAAATACACAAAGGAAACATTATTGTTTCGATAATCTTCGTTAACGAAAAAATACAAAAAGGAAACATTATTGTTTCGATAATCTTCATTTTTAACATGTAAATCTTAAAATAAAATTATATATGTAGCATGTGTGTGTGTTAAATGAAAGTAATACATATAAGTTACTTGCGTCAATACATTTTATATAATACGTCAGAGAAAAATATATTCGTATTATTCAAAAATCATTTTTATGAATGAAAAGTACAAAATATTAGACTGAAAATATGATGTTTTTAAATATCGAGGAAAGTATAATTGCCATCAAAATAATCATATTGCACTTTTATCATAATGTTTAAATGAAATTGTAATATTGTTGAAATTCAAAACTTTAAGATCCTTCTAACAAAATTATATGTCGTTGTTTATATATGAGACAATGATTGTTAATTTGAATATATTATTTTTAAGTGGGATATTAATTTTTTTCTGTGTAATTTTCCCAGCTCTGAATGAAATTTTTATTTTATCGTTGGCGCTTAAAACCTATTTACTTTTTTGCCCACGCCATCCCGAAGAACTGTTATTTTTGGAATACAATGAGTGTTATCGCGTGCAAAATCCGTGATTCATTTTAGAGCAGCTTCTATTCGGAAACAATACAGATATATGTGAATCCCGGATATTGCACAAGTTTGATTGCTCACTTGCCCAAATCCCCGAAGCAAAGCGTCGAATAATTGCAGCACCAGCCAGAACGGTCGTTTCTTCTCGGCATAGTATTTCTTCAAGATCGCAAAGTCGCCCACACATGGTACCCACTTGCGTGTCTATTGAATTTATCTTATTTTGTATTTCTTGTTTTCTTCACACATCAATTTCTTAACTAAGAGAACGTCCAAACCTTCATTTGGCCCACAGCCAAATTTAAAGGACAACTTTTAATTTAATTTAGAGGATAATTGAGAGAATAATTTAATTTAGAGAATAACTTTTACCAAACTTCAATTAACTTGAGTGTCGATTATAATTCCGTTATAAGTAGCAAAATTGGTCAATGACTATTTCCTGGTCACAACGAAATTAATCGATTAAGTTAACCGGAACTTGATAAAAGTCAGTTTGTTTTAGTTACTTAATGTGTTTGATTCTAATTACGCAATTCGTTTGACTTCTTACAAATACGCGGATCGTCGATCTATTCCAAAGGAAAATTGATTAGAATACGTTTGTGTGCCGTAGTGTTATTTGTGCCACAAAATTCTGCGTCGAACTAACTGCGAGGAATCTGAATGAGGGTTTATCGCAAACACCATAGTTTAAATCTAAATAAATTTGAAAAAAGTCCATTTTAGTTTACTTTCGAAAGATTGTAAATAAATAAACGATGGTAAATTTTTTCAGCTAGTTTTTTTGTTCTTGTGACCGAAGTTATTTGGACAACATATAAATGGGATTGTTTCAAAACATGAAAAACCGATACCCTTTCAGTTAGAACAATATGCGTGAAAACTTTACTAACCTGTCGCAACTCTGTCACTGGTAGCTCTCTCGCAGCCATCGCGTATCAGTGAACAGTATTACGAGAGAAACTCGTTCGTATTGAAACCGAAATTTCGTTACCACACACGCGCGTGCATTTCAATGACACTCCATATATTCAAAAGACTGCGCTGATAAACACTGATAAAGCTTCACTATCAGTGAAGTTTTTAAAAAGACTTTGTAGGAGAACGGGGATCTTTTAACTGAATGATTGAAAAATTGTGAATTCTGTAGAATCACTGGTCGAATCTCGCAACCTTCACTTTCCTGAGACGCTCGAAGACTATCCTCATGTACAACTGTGCAACAAAATTATCTGTACGTCATTAACGCACGAATCATATTCGCACTAGCGGACTTAGAACACTTTTGCAACACACTCTGTGCACATCTGAACGGCAATGAAAGAACACATTGTATTTACATCGTATCAAAACCATAAACACAGATGTGCACATTCGCTAATCATGCACATGTGACTATTTCTGAGGTAACCAGACGTCCCGTTTTTTCCTGGGATAATCCCGCTTTTTCCGTTTGTCCCGGATTTAGTCAAACTCTGTCCTGGTTTATCCTGGTTCAGAGAATCTTTAAAACGCTTCTGACTAATCTTAGTAGCATAGTTCATTAGCGTTACATTGACCCGATATTGATTATATTAGCATTGAGCTAATATAGCCGATATTGACTATATTATACATTGAGCTAATATAGCCAATATATAGTCAATATAGTCAATTCACACTAGCGAATTTAGAACACTTTTGTGACACACTCTGTGCACATTTGAGCGGCAGTGAAAGAATACATAGTATTTACATTATATTAAAATCATAAACATAGCCAATATATAATCAATATTGGTTATAAATAAAATGTAAATAAATTGTCAATATTGCACAACATAATTGTATCAATATTGGCATATATATGCTGTTATTATTAAAAATTATTATTTTTCATATATCTACTAATAAAATATTGTTTTATACACGTATAAATAATTTCTAGTGATTTTTTATTCTCCCCCACTCCGCTTGACACATTTATAAAGTGTCTCGAATTGGGGGCTGGAAAGTCTAGTCACTTTATTACTTTGTCAAATTATAATCGTTACAAATTTTTAAATAATGAATTGACATTTCCATATTGAGGAAAAAAATATTTCCACATCGATGAAAAAAATATTTTTAGCAATTAACAAACTGACAAAAAAATCGAAGAAATCAAGAAATTTTACGAAGTCTGTTTTTCATAAATATTTTTATGTAAAAGGATATTTACGTATTTCTTGCAATTAAAAAAATTTCTTCATTACGCGTAAATTAACTTGAACACATTTATGAACACTCCTATCAATATCACTGCAACAGTTAAAATGACGTCTGAGCCGATACTGAAGCTACGTAGTTCAACATTCTAAAGAACCAGATTGTTTCGCTTTCCAACGAGTGCATTAAAATGAGCATCAATTAGCGCGACTTACGCGATGGTAATTAGCGTATTGTTGAAATAGGTCAAGAATATTCCGCATTTTAATAACGGCATTTGTGATACTTATGATCCTTGCACAAAGGAGTATAAGCATCACAAAAGAGCGCATTTAAACAAAAAGAAAAATTATAATTATATTTAATATTTTTATACTTTATTTTTTTACCTTTCTACAGACTATAAATATTACAAAAATATATGCTTATTGACGGCTTAATAATAATTTACTTAAATCGTTGTTACGGTTGTTTAAAAATTTTTATAAAATTCGCAGAATCTCAATAAAAAAATATGACATTTTTCGATACAAAGAAATTGTGTAGATATAGTTTTCTGCAAAGATGGTTGAGTGTTTTCCGTTGTCACAAGGCACTTAATCTCTCTTATGGCGACATTAACATAATACATATATAGTGCGTAAAATTACATATCCATGACGTAGTTGGGATGAACAACAAGCAAAGGATCTTCCTCGTCTTTCTCATCTTCTGTACGTCTCCTCAAATCAGTTGTTGTCAGAGGTATTATAATTTGATCCTGAAAAAAAATTTGTACGCATTATAGTTTGACAGATCTAAGTAAAGAAGGTAACTATATAGTAAATAAAGATATTAATACATACATTGTATATTAATCTATCAATAACCTTCTCAATGAAGTTTTTCCGATCCAACAGCTCTTCTTCTGAATCTATTTGTCCTTGTATCTGATCGAGATACCATACAACCAGTTCCGATTTCCGTATACCACCCTTATTGTCATCTGTCAGATCGCATTATATCGATTTAATAGATATATATGACAATTAAGCTGTATTCATACCTATTTATATCTATTACAGTGTCTACTATAATGCAATAAAGAATACCTTCGCTTTCGACACGACTCTCTTCGCTTCTCATGTAGAGGATTAACATGTTCGACAAATTTTTGTACACCTCAAAGGACATCGTTAATTTCTTCTTCGGCGGCTCGCGCGTTTCATTGGCGGCTGAAAAATCAACTGAGTAATGATAATATGAACACGACATAAGTGTGAGAAAAGTTATGCAAACGTACGAGGTTGAGGCGGTGCATCGTTGTTGTCTAGCGCGTTAAGAGCTTCCATGAGCGGCGGTGCTTCGTCGACGTCCATTTCCGCATTCGCATCATCCATGCCCTCTTCGAGATCCACATCAGGCTGTTCTACTGTAACTATGCTTTTTTGTAACAATCGCTTCGCTTCCCTCACGTGCTTCACCGTTACTTCGTCCACGCATTCGAGTTTTGCCAACGCCTCGGACAGCCTAACCATGCTCTCTAATTGCCTCACGGTCACTCTCCATTTGCCGCTTCCACTGCCGGTTCTCTGTCTAAGAGCCGTATAATTATCCACCAAGAGCGCAGCAGCTTCCTACAAAGATTTGATCACGTTATCCAATGAAATCATCATGAGATACAAGTGACTTATCCCACACATCCACCCAGTGTATCTTACCTGATTTAAAACGGGCTTAAAATGCTTAGCAAAATTGATGTATCTGATGATCTCCTCTTGTTTATATATTATCTGGATGTCATTCAGATTATCGCAATGTAAGTCGATGATTCTCTTGGCGATTCCGCTGTCGACAATTTCGTTACATTCATCCAGCACGACGAAAAACAAATCGAATCTCGACATGATCGGCGCGGTTAACTGTACGTTCTGCTGCAGCGATTTTCTCCTGTCGTATCGCCCGCCGATGGGATTTGCCGCCGCTAATATTGACGTCCGAGCATTTAGAGTCGCTCTTACACCTGCCTAAGGATACGTTTATACTGATTAATAAGAAAATATACCCGATAATTTCAATAATTTGGATGTTCTCGCTGTATCCTCAGATACCTTAGCTATCGAGATCGTCTGCTGTTCCATAGCTTCGTGAATCGCGACTTGATCCTTCAAGTCCATCTTGTCGAATTCGTCGATGCAACAAATGCCATGATCCGCGAGCATCAACGCGCCAGCCTCAATGACGAAGTCCGCGGACTCCTCGTCTCGCACCACCGCAGCCGTTAAGCCGGCCGCGCTCGACGCTTTCCCGGAAGTGTAAACCGCTCGAGGCGAAACATCGGCGACGCACTTAAGAAACTGCGACTTCGCGGTACTGGGATCGCCAACGATGCAGACATTGATATCCCCCCTTAGAGATGTGCATTCTTCCGTGGTCTTTGGCACGCCGCCGAAGAACATGAGAATAATTCCCTTCTTGATCTCGTCGTTACCGTGGACCGCGGGAAACATACTGGAAGCTAGGTTCTCATATAAATTCTTGTCTCGACTCATCTCGTATATGCGATTCCACTCCGCCTCCGACATTTGTTTTTTCATCATTTCCTGCGAAATTTCTTCCATCGCCATATCTGTGCCTCCAAACTATAAATAGAAGTATGAAGCCAATTAGGTGAATATGTGTTTTCTTTCTTAACAACGATACACCTTGTTCTTCTTGTATTCTCACTTAGTTTCACTTACTCTCAAGTTTGTAGCATTAACACTGCAGGCGAGGAATGCCGTTTTGTACGTTAATTCCCTAACACCAAGTGACTTGAGGCCACTTACACCCTCTCTTTGCTCATTATTTCTATTTTTTGGCCCAATTTCTGCCTTGGCATTTGGCAGAGATAATGCTCCCACATCTGGAACTACTATAAGAGTCCCAGTAAAATCGTATCTATAAAGAAGGAAATTCGTTTATAAGATTGTTTTAAATATCGTAAACATTTTACTTTTGAATTCCTACCTATCGCCGGCCTGTACAAATTCGACCATCTCTGCTCTCAGAATAATTTCAACAGAACGAGGTATGGCTCCTCTGGGAAGTTCAGCTTGTGTTTCTTGTATCCTCACTTTTTGAAAGTCCACAAACACTGAATTGTCTACATCCAATAAAAAACGACGTCTGTTGCTACATACTGGATTGGAGCAGATTGTTGGATTTGTAAACTGAAAAATAAATTAGATATTCATTATCAAAGACCTACTGGTTATTTTAATTAATCATCATTAGATTTATACCAGTAGAACATACAGAATAAATTTGTTCTTTACCTTAAACTGCTGCTCCACATTTTTAATAAATGCATTACAGTCCATACAAATAAAAGTACCAAGGACTAATTCTGGATGAACTGGATGTGTTCGTACCACTTGTCCAGATATACGAGACAAAGTACCCAATCGTGATGTATTTAAATCTCTTAAACTTAGCTTAGAAAGTACATCAGCAAAACTAACATAGCACTCCTTACTCTTCTCCAATTCCCCTATATCTTTGACAAAGTTACATACTGCTTGACACAAGAATGGATATATCCTAGAAAAACAAATAATTGTGTCCATTAGTAATTTATAATATATGCTGTAATATATTGTACATTATAATAGGAACAATTAAGTATATATTTCATATATAATATAGATATTAATAACATCATGCTTTAGTTAACTGAGATAGATTATACAACCTATAGTATTCCTCGACTATGGTTCTAGCTAGAACTTGATTGTATGTTTCAATATCCTCAAGTGATATCTCTAATGTACAACGTTCTGGACTGATGAGTTCTTTAGCTGGCTCCAAGTATTTGACTTCTCCATCTTCCTTAAATCTATGATATAATATACAAAATAAATTCCAGCCTAACAATATTATTAATTTCAATGTTAAATTCAAGTAGATAAAATTAAAAGTTCTTAAATAGTATATAAAAATTTAATTAATATAAAATAACTTACTCCTCCAGGAAATCCTGAAACAATTTTTGACACTTGACTCCGATTTCATCGCGCACATGTAATCGACCTTGCTGTGCAGCATCCATTGTTTTGGATTAATTGCAAAAAGATACTTTGCACATAAACAAACAGATAAAATTAAAGCGCTGATGCAAAACACGCCAATGAAGATTTGGCGGGAAAGAAACCTTAAGCTCGTTTTCCAGTAGACTTCAATAGATGAGTACTTAGCTTTAATGACCCTACGCCATTGCTCTAATCGTTTTTCAGTATCCATCAAAGCGAACAGCAGGTTTGTTCTATTTAGCTGCAATGGAATTGCATGGAATGACAGTAGGATCAGGGTGCAAACCCATGCAGCGGAATAGCGGAGCGCGGAACGAGAGCGGAACCAATCACAAGCGAAAACTGTGGAACGCTCGTGATTGGTTCCACTCTTGTTCCGCGCTCCGCTATTCCGCTGCATGGGTTTGCACCCTCAGAGGGTTGTGTGTTACACACAACTTAGTGAAAATTACAAAACTATATTTACTAAAAGATTATAATTTCATTAATCAACAACTAATGAGTTTGTTCACATTTGTAATTTTCATTACATTGTCTTGTGTAATACACAATCGACTCTAGAACATACGAGGGCAGTACAAAATTTCATAAATACAGCTGTATGAAGAAGAAAAAAAAGTTTTACATTTTTTATAGAAATAAGTTTTTAATATAAAATCAATTACAAAATAACACGAAGAAATTGAAGTAATTAGAATATTGATATTTCTACATTCAATTCAATATATCTTGAAAAACGATAATAGTATCATAATGACTTTAATATATTTAAAACTAAAGATTTGAAGATGCAAAATGTTTCTCGAGTCATCTAATTATCACAATTTCTTCCAAAACTATAATACGTTGAATTTTGTTTGTTTTTCATAATCGTAAAAAATGATTCTTTAATTTTTGTGTGTAATGTAAAAATGAGTCTGATTTGTCGTTGAGTTGGTCTTATTAGTACGGTTAATTTATCGTTGAGACATACTACGTACTCGTAGTTTTGCACTACGGATAGTGGCGGCTCGTAGCGGATGGTGTGTAACTAGGAAAACTTGGCCGCATTTCTGGCTTGAGTTATTCCGCTAGATGACGCCAAGCAACCCGTTAGTCGCACTTTACAAACTCTGTGTAGATAAACTATTATTCCAAAGTGTGATTCTAAAATCTCTGCTAATATGAACTTCCACTATCTTTAATAACAAATAGAGAACACGAATATTAAAAATAAATATGTAATTTAACAACATGTTAGAGCTATATTATATATTTTCAAGTTTTACGACTTAACAAATATTAGAAGAATCTTTTTATCTTCAAATTACGATACATGCTGAATGTTGTCTATTTTTCAAAATAAAGAAAAATAATGCTTTAATTTTCATATACACGTTTTCATATATACATTATTTATGTATGTATATTGAAGTTCATTAATCTTTTACATATATTGAAACTTTGCACATATATTGAAATTTCACTGTGATATGTATACTGAGAGAAGAAATATCTAAAAAGTAAAAAATATTTATTTGATAAATATTAATATTTATTTAAAATATTAATTTAATATTATATTTATTTAAAACTTTCTTAAAAATTCTTTTTGTTTAAATAATATTTTTTATAAGTTTTATTTAAATAATAAACAATTGTTTTTTCATAAAAAGCAATGTTTTAGGAAAATATATATTTTCTTATTAGAAAGAAATGTTTCTTCAATATAAGAATATGTATATTGATATAAAGTAAATATATATGACAAAAGTACTAATACCTGGACACGTACCTAGCATATATGTAATTCTACTACATATGCATGCTTGTTATTTTAGTCTTAAAATATTGAAATATTCAAACTTTCAATATAGAATATATATTGAATATATATATATAAATATTTTATGTTTGAAGATTAAAAATTCGTATTTAAAGTTGATATATTCGTATTTAAAATCAAAACAACAAGAAGGTCCAGAATTAGATACATCTTGGTACGTATCCAAGTATTGATACTTTTACCTTATGTTAGTAGCATCCACCGAAGGAATATTTCTTATTTTGTTAGATATTTTTCTCTCAGTTTATATCACAATTTTGTTGGTCTTTTCTTGCATTTCTTGCATAAAATCTACTTTATGGTAAGAAATATTTCGGAACAAACACACACAGGATATACGCCCTTCAAGACTGCATTTGCGAGCCCCAAAGAAACGAATCTCTTTCCACCAAACTAAACAAAAGAAATTTAAATGAAGCAGAAGTTACGCGGTATTCGTTGGTAGTGTCTTCACGAGACAAAAGGAAAGTTCTTAATAACACTTGGCGATTTGTGAATAACGCGTATGGTCTTGACACAGAAAAGGGGGAAAGTGTAGAAATCTTTGGAGACGACAGACGAGAGTATACGCTCTACGCATTTCCTGGCCGAGACAAGACTTGGCTCTTAAGCGAACGCGGCGGCGCGCGGTATAAATGGCACGCCGAGTGTGTGTTGCCGTTTTAGTCCTTTTTACGAAGTAGAAGGAGGATGGCGGCTGCCCGGAAAATCGGCATTGTTTGCCTGGTAACGAGAGTTCCGAAACAGCGCGTGCATTACGCGACGAAGGTCGCATTAAAACGTCGCGACGAAGTGGCAATAATAACCGGTATAAATGTTAAGCTGAAATACGATAAAGCCACCGCGTATTTTACGGTAAAGTATCGTGCTGCGTTTTACCAGCGATAAATTCCGTTAACGTATGTGCTAACAAAACGAAGATGAAACGAAGATCGAGGCCAGAGTAATTTCAGTGAGTTTAGTCTCAGACGCTGTGGCTGCGCTAAAAATTGACTCTTCGCCGATATTTTGTTTTACTCAACGCAATGGTTGCCTCATAATTGTAATACCAAAAGTTAAGCCTCAGGAAATCATATAGGTATTAATCTCTGTTTATTTTCTACACTGAGAGAAAAAATATCTGAAAAAAATATATTCGCGGTAAGCACTAATATAACATACTTATTTAAATGTAAATTCTTTCGTTTAAATAGGATAAACCATTGTCTTCATGAAAAGCAACGGTTTTGAGAAAATATATATTTTCTCATTTGAAGGAAATTTTTTCTTAATATAAAACTATGTAAGGTAAATGTTCCAATGACTGATCTAATAAGAAAGCATGATCAGTTTTACATTTTTATTAATCAATAATTAATGGAATTACTACCAAAAGTAACGTTTATATAAAATTTTCGAACTTTTCGTTCTTGAGCAATCTGCATTTTAAAGCGGGTCTCTCTCGGTCACTTAAATATATCATTTTTAAAGAACAACACTCATTCGCCTATGCTTCAGTATCAAATGTCATTCCTCTCGCGTCCCTTTTAAACAAAGCTAATTGCAACGTGATTAATTGCAATGTTATCATTAAAAAACGAGCATTTCAACGTGTCTCCATTATATTTAATTGCATGCCCGTGGATAAAAGGTATCGCCTCGTCAAAGCAATGAAAGAGTCTACTGTATCAAAGCTGAAATAAATAACCGGAGTATCAAAAGACACAATCGTTGAGGCATCGACGGAAAAATAGTTGAATGCGCGTGAATCTGCCGGAACGAAATGTCGGGACATAACAGAGGAACCACAAAGAGTTAAAGTGTAAATTAAAGTGCGCGACCGTGTGGAGGGGAAAGCGTCATGCCGTTGAAGCGCTGCCAAGGAAAACGCGGGGATGCGATCGATCGTCATATTCGTCACTCGGCGCGTTAACGACTAAGCTTTCTTTCTATTTCGGCACGAAAACCCCGACGTTTATCTAATAGTCTCGACGGGAACGAGCGACGGCACCGTGAACTTGGCTACCGAGCCGGGCACGGTTTCGTTTGACGGCTGCTCGTGGGTGCATCGACCCGGGGGTTCCTAAAACGAATCTGGCATTGTGCCGCGGCTGTAAGCGCCGATCCGTATAACGGCACGGCATCGCGGGAATGCATTTCCGAAAGGCGGACGAACACTAACAGACGTCCTCTTCGCGCAAATGTAGGTGACACGTGTCTGCCTGACGAATGCCATACTGACGGCCAAGGCATCCACGGATGCGGCGCGACCGACGGTTATAATGCGCCCGTGGCATAGTTATCTGCCAGTAGCGAGTACACCGAAATATCCGCAATACGCTGTCCATGTCGACCACGTGATCGACAATGATCTGGAGAAGCCTGTGTTCTCTGGAGATTCGCGGCCAGAACGTTCCGGAGGAGGACTCCAGTCTGCGTCGACCTCGAGCAACCGCCAGCAGGAGTCGCGGCCGAACATCCGCCACAGGTACAAGCGATCAGATTAGAAAGAGTGCGGACAAGTTTCGTCTCTGTTCCATGGGAAATGGGATTTTATAAAACTTTGAATATTTCAGTGAATGATATCATTCATTGAAAGTTTCATCAATTTGAAATTTCCCACACAACACAATGTCCAAAATCAGAACATAAGACGTTTTCAAGATGGCTTATGTTCTGACGTCTTAAAGACGTCTTAAAGATGTCTTATGTTCCAATTTTGAACATCGTGTTAAGTAGGTTAGGACGAGTAGCTCAATAGGGTAAAGTCGTATGATAGCCATATAGACTGTAATTTCTCCAGTAATTGTTAAAATAGTGCGCTTTTATAGTCATTCTCAAAGATAATCGATATTTATAGTAGTTTATAAGCGTACATTCAGATACTAAAACGTATTATTTAGCAATTATTAGAAAAAAGTATAATTTATGACCATTTTTTCCGGTTGGTCATCATGTCCGAGTTTGCCTTATTATTCTCGTAGTCGTTTGGGAGATAAACGGACCAAGAGGTTGCAATCTCAACCAACAGCTAATATGGCTGTTTGTTGAAATTGCAGCCTTTTGAAGTATCTTGCCAAGGATAAGTTTATATTTTTTCGAATAAATCTGATCAGAAACATGAGATAAATTTCTAGTCGAGAGTCTATTCTTTTCTTCTGAAAGTTGTGCGACGATTTCGTGCGATTTAAGAATAACAAGTGTAAATAGTTTGCGTATGAGGTACACTCTCGATTGATGTACACGGGATCCTGAAAACCTGTCATGGAACTTGAATTGGGGGATTTTCTTTGACGAATCTCACGGTCGATCTTTCTCCAGCGGTGATGTCACGGAAGAAACCGTCGATCAGTACAACTTTTTTAATTTCCAACGATGAATTGCGTGACTGGTAAATCTCGGGCGAATTTATGTTGAGGGAGGTAAAGTCATGTCGCGTGTAACTGAAATGTCTTTCGGTAGATTCTGGAACTTTCCGTAAGTAGGCGGGACCCTCAAGTAGATACTGACTGACTCGATACACATTTCAAGACGAGAAATCTCGTGATATATCCTCTTTCTGCCTCTCTCTCTCTCTCTCTCTCTCTCTCTCAAGGATCGCAGATATTATACTATATCTCCTTTTCTCGACGAGGTTCCCCACGGAAATTCAGCGCGACGAAGTTTGGCTTTCGGCGGAAGTGCCGTCGAACGCATCGCCGTCGCCATCGTCGCCAACGACGATGAGAGCCGCCACGACGACGACGACCACGACGACTGCGGCGACGACGACGACGTTATCGAGGCCACGAAGCATCCGAGGATATCAGCGCAACGTGCCTCGACGATTTTCGTATCACGATATCGAAGAGCTCGACGGGTACCTGACGGATGACCTGGATGACGGTAAACTGCCGTATCGTGGGAAGGCTGAGTCGACGTATCACCGTCCCAGGCCGCAAGACGTAGCGACGGCCATCAAGGCCCTCGATCGCTTCCTGAGCGAGACTCTAAACGCCGACAGCTACAACAGTCAGCTACATCCACCGCCCAATCCCCTTTTAGCCCTCGTCCTATCCCGATACGGGCGCTACGTGCCCGGAACACGAAACCCCCGCGTGTACGCGTACACGGCGGCGAACAATATGCATAACAACAAACCGTTCGGCATTTACAAATACGAGTGCGACGAACAGCCGATTTACGCGGTGAGATAGCGAGGCGCGAGTGTAATGATTAATTTGCCATTGAAAATATCGTCGCGCGCGGCCGAGCGGCGCTCCGATGATGATGCACGATTGCGAGATGATAATGCGCGCTATGGAAATTGCCGAATTTCAAACTTTCAACGGCCATCTCCAGACACATGCAATAAACACAGTAATAATAATGGCGTTATTATTACTACTGTTACTTATCACACAGTTAACATACACACACATAGAAAAATATATATAAAGAAGAAAATCTTGTGATAGTTAACGAATGCAGTTGGCACTTACAAATAAACCTACCTAAAAGGTACATTCCGATTTCTTTTCTAATTTAGCACAAATGTAGAAGTACAACAAATATTTAGATAATATTTTTTCATTTTGGCCTACTTTGAGTTTCACGGTTTATAGTTTATAGTTTATAGTTTTTTAATGTTCTCACTCCTATCATCAACAAGTCAACAAAAATGCATAAGAAATAAAATTGAATACAAGATATAGTTAAATAATTTTAACAAAATCGGCATAGCTGAGACACGAACCATTCTAAATTTCTTTAGCCGAGATTCCAATCTAAATATTTCAAATCTGTGCTAAATTAATAAAAAATGGTTTGAATTTTGGCCAAACCGAGAAATTATTTATATAAATAATTTTTTTCAACTGTTTACATGTTTTATTTAAACATTTTATTATTTATACAAATAATTTTACACATTTGACTCCATATTCAGTAAACTAAAAACGCCTATATCTTGTATTCAATTTTATTTCTTATGCATTTTGTTGTACTTGTTGATGATAGAATTGAGAACATTAAAAAGCTGTAAACTGCCCATGAATCTCTTGATAAAATAATTAGTATTTTTCTGTGTGTATTACAATGGTTTTGTTATACTATATAAATTATGTAATAAGTAATTTCGGATTTTTCAGGCAAAATAAAAAATTATATATTTTTAAAGTATAACAATTTTGTGAAACAGTGTAAGCGCCTTTATGATCTACAATCTTTCACCATTGTATTCCCATATATTATTTCATAAAATTAAAACAACGTAAAAATACAATCGTTTTATGTTACCTGAAAAATTCGAAATTACTTTTTACATAGTGCAACATTATAATTAGTTATTGCTTGAAAGGCGGAGCGCTAGCTAATAACTACACTAAAAAAGATTATCTTGCAGTCATAGCGAAAATTAGCTAATATGGATAAATAACCAACAAACATTGCGACATTGTGTTTCATATTTAATCAATATAGATTACGAAGACAGAATTTCTCAAATTGTACTATATGTGAAATTTAGCAAAAGAGTTTCTCAGTCCATCTTGATTAAAGCCAGCTACACTTATTATAAAAATTGACTGTGGTAAACAGAAAAGAAACAAACAAACGATAAGAAACAAACGAATGTATAATCCTCACACCTACTTAAATTTGCTTTAATGCAAATATTGCTAAAATACTGCTGCCGTAAATTTTACGTATCAAGACAATTTTCTATCAGATACAGAGAAACAACGTTAAATTTTAATTGTGACATGTAGAATTCTATTTGGACCAGTGAAATTTTTTTTTAGAGAGATTTGATGCCCAAAAACTCTAACATGTAATATGTACGTATAAAAAAATATGACGAATGCTCTGGAAATATTTCTTACGAGCATTTTGATGTCGTTACGCTGCGAGATTGATGAACTAGCAAAGCTCGTACCAGACGATGTGGTAGAGATTGAGGATTGCGAATCGGGAATTGAAACTGAACCAATCGAGTGACTTCAATCTTGGTCCGCTTTGTCCTGAGATTGATCGGGTCCCAATCTCCAATTCGCAATCCACTATCTCCAATGCGTAATCTCATACTGGCTTTACGTGGGATCGTCTTGTGCGTGCCGCGCGTGTAGTAAGATATTTACCGACACTGTCTAGCCAGGAGCACTTCTTGTAAACCATTAAAGCAAGGCGAGTTTGTTTCTGCCTGCTTCGTAGCAATTACCGATCCTCGATTCTGCCTCGGCTCACGTAGCTCTGATTCCGCTACGTGCACTCTCACAAAGCCGTAAAAAAGACAGATAGCGACCGATTAACACTCACCCGGGTAACCACGCGTGAAAGCAGAAATATAAAAAAAAAGCTCACGTACATACCGGGGAATATCAATGCAACGACGCTGACAGTCCGTACTAGAGCAACAAATTGTATATGAAGCTTTAGTTCTTCGAGGCATTATATTCAAATAACGAAATTTTAAAGAGTAAATATTCGAGCATTCGAATATTCGAACGCCCGAATCATTCAGAGCTTTAAGAACTCAAAAGTAGAAAAATATCATTCTATTGCTAAGAAAAGCGAATATTCAGTTTACTTTCCTTCTTTCAAGTAAGTTAAAACGTTAAATTCACTAAGAGATTCAGAATGTAATTTTGAATAAATTTAATGTTGATGAACTTTTTTTATGATTAGGTTTGCGGATCTGAATATGTAAATTTATAAATTACTTGAAAAACTAATATTTATCCGAATGTGTTTTCCACGTGTGTAGGAGTGTCGCAATTTTGATAAAGATACTGGAGCTGATATTAATTGCGCAGAACCTTGTTACACTCTCCAAAATTAGTTTTGCCAAAGCCTTTGATATTTCAAATCTTCAGAGTTCTCGAAGAATCGAAACTTCGAGCTCCAACGTCAAACGTCGAATTAAACCGAAGCTTCGAATACATACGAGTACCGCCTCGAATAGTTCATAGCTTTCAGCGTGGGACGTCCGTTTCTCCGGCGTACGGCACTCGAACTCAAAAATACTCGCCGTACCTATCTCGCCCACGGCGCAATTTGTCCCATAGCCATTCACAAAGGCATAACGACGCCCATCAAGGCCCTCGGCCGCTTCCTGCGCGGGACCCTGAACGACCGTGTAGTCGCTCCGTCGGCCAATCTCGCGTTTAAACACTGACCGCGCTTAGACCCGCAAGTTGCGCGAACGTATCCACATGTTAAATGTTCGGGTCTGCTTGACAATTTGCAGATTAGGGAGTAATCGCGTGCGAAGCCGCGACGAAGAGTGAAAGGTTTCCGGAAAATTCGCGCAACTCGAAACGACTCTCGCGTTTCTTGCGTCTTCTGCTGACAGATGTTTCCCAGACAGCGCAAGATTTTCAAGGAATGTCCTGGGAACGTTCTCAAGATGTTGAGAAAAGATAGGACAATCGTGTTAGTGATCGCCTCTACGTTATCGATATTTTTGAAGTTTGACATTCACTTCAGCGTCCTTTTAATGACTTCATTTTCTTCGCCAAATTCCTCGACGTTACACGGAGAAAATTCTCAGAATATCACTTGGCCAAATATGATTGTCGCAACAAAAAAGTTCTTTTTCTTTCTCTTCCTTTTCGTTTAAGCCTATGGCTTGTTATTTTCAACTGTTATGCCTCGGTTTGTTCCGAGGCATGTCGTTGATTCTGTGAGCATTTTTGGTGGATTTAAGCTCAGCAGGCTACTAACCTCGCTGAGCCGCAAAAGGATTGTAGAAACCATATGTGCTTTGGAAGTGGTACACTGGCCTTCTTTGCTGCCTGTCCGTGTGTGTTTGAACGGAAATCTCAGTGCTGTACGCCACAACTAAACCCTGCGGGTATCTCTCAACCATACACTGAGAGACAAAATATTAAAGAAAATAAAGAATATTTATTGACAGATTCTATTAATATATATGTTTACTTAAATCTGAATTCTTTTACTTAAATGGAATAGACAATTGCTTTCATTAAAAATGAAAATTTTAAATGAAGATATATAATGATATATAAAAATGAAGATTTTATATATCTTAACCTTTTAGAACACAATGATTTCACCGTGAGATCACTTATTAAAACCAAATCATACTTTCAAGCGTAGTCTCACAACGAAACTACCAGCCTGTGCATAGTGATGTACTCTACTAGTTTTAATAATAGGAAATATAAATATAATAGAAAATAGAAAAAAAATAATAGAAAATAAAATAGGAAAAAAAAATGAATGACAATATGTTTTTACTTGAAACAATTAAATATGAGAATGTACTAATTAAACATTACGTATATATTACGTATCATAAGAACGCTGTGATAACAGTACAGACGGGCATATAATAATTTTTAATGCAATATTCACTTAACTCGGTTTTACATTAATTATTTTTCGAGCCACGGGAAATGTGGTTGTGGCAATCATAATAGGTTTCTCTGTGGTACCAGTCGTCAATCGACGAGCGAGAGACCAAAGGATCACGAAAGATCCTCGTCAAGATATCACGTTAGAGTCATAATTGTCTTCTCTGTGCGTCGGGCGCGCAGCAATTAACAGAATTAATCTTTCAAGTGCGCTATTAATGGGATCCTCAACTCGCCGTCGAGATGTCTGCTAGACGGTTAATCGATATCGCGCCGAATTTATCCTTGAACCTATTCACAATCCGATTTTACGGCGGGTTAATTGGAGTAGTTGGAGAATCCGCTCGAGAAACTCCGATTAAGCAGTAAACTACTCTCATTACACCTTCCTGCTAGTCTCTCTCTCTCTCTCTCTCTCTCTCTCTCTCTCTCTCTCTCTCTCTCTCTCTCTC
>NW_022639474.1:2296830-2300929 GCF_010583005.1 Odontomachus brunneus
CTCTCTCTCTCTCTCTCTCTCTCTCTCTCTCTCTCTCTCTCTCTCTCTCTTCCTTCTCCCTCTCTCAGTAGGTGCTTCCTGCTCGACTTTATTTATCGAAACTACATATTATGGTTCTTTTTGAAGGTAGACGCGCAATTATAAAACAATTATTATCGATTATTCCTAGGCGCACATTGTATCGCAACGGGATGACAACCTGCACTAACGTAATTAACTGTTTTCTTTAGTGAGATATATGCAAAATAAACAGTTTCAAGACGACACCAGATCACCAGGCCCACGTGCGAATTTCGTATTCATCTTCGGTAAATACGATCGTGTATCGGTCAACTAATATCGCGCATATCGCAATTATAATACACTCTCTCTTTCTCCCTCTCTCTCTTTCTTTAAACCTGCACGCGGTGTACGCGGACGTTTAAATATACATTACCTTGCGTGTGTGTGCTCGACTGTCACGGGATTATATTGCGAATAAATTTTGAATTAGATCACGAATGTATAATATATGTAGACGCGCGCGTGAGCGAGCGAGTGAGCGTGCGAGGACATACGTATGTTATCCGGATATACGCGAATTTCCATTTGCGTCGGCGATTTAACCAATAAATATAAATACATATACGCTCGTTGAGTCGCCATATACGTACGTCTTCATTTGCATTGCTGATACCAGGCGGTAAATTCGGATGTCAGCGAATGCGGAAATCGCGCACGCCGTCTACCACGCGTTTGAGAAGCGCGAGCTGGAAACAAGTAAAGCTTGCGAATGTGAGCGAGCGGGCTTAGAGTTCCTCAAAGTCAGATTTAGGACACCGTCCGCCATTAGCAGGGAAGAAGTGAGTGAGAGAGAAGTTGCACCTCGACATTTCAATCTTAGAGTTTCTTTTTCACTTCCACTCACGTTATCCTAAAAAATAGCGAACAGAATGCAGGCCAAATTATCATACTTTGTTCCAACTACTGAAATATATACTAAGACTCATATAATGCCCATGGGATGAGAGAGAGTTCCTTGGTTCCTCCCTTATTCTAGTCTGGGCCACAGCGTGGTCGAGAGTGGAGAGGATGAGGTACAATAGGATCAACAAAGAACGCTATTTGAGATACTCAGGTAAGGTTGCAATGATTTCTTGAAATATCCATAACGATATTACCGTCGATCAAAAATATCGATATTGACAGCATAATTTCGAAAAATATCGGTACTTATATTAGAAATATCGTTGAAATTGATATCGATATAATGATATATAAAAACTATAAGAAAAAAGTATTATTGATAAATTATCGATTGATAATATATCAATATTTCGATATTATCGAATTATCGTTGCACTCTACACTTATAGACATGCTCTCTCTCTTTCATCTCGCCCAGGCAGACCTACCAGGTGGTCGTATATCAGTTTGTATACATTTCAATGGTCCTAACTCTGACTGAAGGAACTCTAAGTGGACCAGAATCACCAGTCGTTTCAAGGAGCATTCGAGATCCGTGGTAGAGGAAGGAGAGATAAAGGAAAATATCGCGAACTCGGCGGCGGCGTTTTCACAGGTCGTTCAATTTCGCCGACAGAGGCGCGCCCGCCGCGAGATCATAAAACGGACGGCGGGGCTCTTAAGTGACGCTTGATTGCCTTTCGTCCGCTAGGAAAGCAGATTGTCGGGAAATCGTGTTTCCCGTAACGGCACGCGCGCGCGCGCGCGCCATCAGTTTCTTCGAGATTTACGGAAGCGAGATCACCGCGCGGCTTAATAACCCCCGGCTGATACCGCCACCTGGTATATACGCTCGAGATTAGTCGGTAATACATAGCGAGCGATACCCTTTCGATTCTCTCTCTCTCTCTCTCTCTCTTCTCGAGAGAGCGGCTCTCGCATCCGTATTGGATTATCCGTCCGTTATCGATTCGATGCCGGAACGCGAAGAAGAGACCGGGCGAGAGGTCGTCGAACTCGTGGAAGAGTGCCATCGTGAAGGCAGTCATGGCAAATTCTGTTACGGATCCGCCGGCGTTCCCGCGCGACACAACGAATCGCGAAACGGCAAGGTCAAAAATACAGCGCGGTTTTGCGCCAAGTGCCCCCGCCGACGCGAACTTGTTCCCTGCATTATTTAAATCATACGACAATGATGAATATTTTATGCCGAAAGTCGCGACGGGCGCGAAGCAAGGCGATGCGATGCGAAGCGAGACGAGGCGAGGCGAGGAAAGGCGCGGCGAGGAGAGGAGAGGAGAGACGAGGCGTTGAGGGGTGAGACGGGATACGCGCGGAATGCAAACGCGGGCAAAACGGGCCTCGTCACGCTCTCGCCGCGCGCGAATATCCTCGCGCGTCTCCTTTCTTTAATAGTCAGAACGATATCCGCGAGCAGAACAGATAAAGCGGCTCATTCATCATTCCGGGCGGGACGTGCAAATTTCCTCGCGTTTCTTTTCCCTCCCTATAATTCCCGCGCTCCTTTGGGCACTCGGCGCGTTACGAGCAACGACGGGGCTCTGCGAGAGAACGAACGAACGAGCGAGCGAACGAACGAACGAACCCCGCCCGCAACTTCGGGGGTTTCAAATCAAACGGTGATGAAAAAAGGCAACGGCAAAGCAGTGGGAATAAAATATGAGAAATACGTTTCTCCTCGAGGCATACGATTCATTTTGCCGATCCCCACCGAGCTCGCGCTTTCGTGCGGCTGCAAAAAGAAAAGAAGAAGCTGAGGAGAGGAGAGGTGGAGGAATCGGGAGAGAAAGCACGTCGTATTAACTCGTCACGTTAAATTTTCTTTTTCGCGCTCACGTCTTCTTCTCCTTCTGAAAATTCATCCTCTGGATCCGTATAATTCACGGCGCTTTGCATCACACCACCGGCGGCGCGCAATTCGGATGTAAACGATCGTTTGAAATAAATATAAGCCTAATGAACGATCCAACGAGCTATTTCAAATTAATGCGCGATTTATGCATATTAACGCGACATACAATTACATATTATTAAAGAAAGTAAATGATACTTTATATACATTAAACCGCAATTGTGTCACAGGTCGCGGTTAATAACGTTACGAAAGAGTAGAAAAAAGAAAAAATAAAGATGATAAAAATAAAAACCCTTAAAAAATTTTAAGATTCCTAAGCAACCCGAAATAATTTGTTAAAATTAGATTAATAAAAAGGTATGATTATTCCTTTCACAACCGACTTAAAAAAAAAGAATTTCAATAAATAATTTCATTTTACTTTATTTTCATTAAAAAATACGAAATAAAAAGCTTTGTTAACAAAAAC
Organism: Odontomachus brunneus; assembly: GCF_010583005.1. Lineage (NCBI taxonomy): Eukaryota > Metazoa > Arthropoda > Insecta > Hymenoptera > Formicidae > Odontomachus > Odontomachus brunneus. The sequence goes on from NW_022639474.1 coordinate 2,300,121, forward strand.
TAACCGCCTTAAAAAATCTCAAAAGCTTCAAAAAGAAATAATTTTGACTCGATATTCCTATGTGCTTAGAATCTTGGTTTAATATTCTAACAATATTAGAAGTGTCGGTACGATAAAGACTAATCTAAAAACAATGTAATGTAGTTAACACACTGAAATTAAGTCAGTTAACACAAACTACAAGAAATTTCATCTCTGACGATTCTCGAGTTATGAGGGAACCTACAAGTAAACAGACAACATACCTAGAGATCAAATCCAGAGCGTACTTTTCCTGAAATCGATTAAAAGTTACGACGCGCGCTTTTTTAGTCGCCGTATAACGTAAACGGTGAACGGATCGCGTCGCAAATCAATCGATCTGTTTTGGATCCTAAGAAAAATCATCGACTGTGATCGGTCAATCTGCTCATTGCTTAAGCTTTACTGCTTACGTTTCTGCGTGTGCTATCCTCTGAAACCAACCTCGTCCTGCGCCGGCATCGAGCAACGATACCTTAATGGGTGGATTTCGGTGGAGGCGGTCGCGATCCGGGCATCAATCGTGTTGCCGCCTTATCAAATTCTCATACGAGGTTCCGGGGAATCGCGAAATGACGGAGCACAAAGCGCCGTGTATCATATACATCGTATCGGCGGCCGTGTTGCGCCGCAACCGTGCGTACCTTCAGCTACCTGCTGCCAATACCGATCAACTCCGCATCGATTCTCTCCCCATCTCCTTCTCGCCCCCCTCTCCTGCTCCCCTCTCTCTCTCTCTCTCTCTCTCTCTCTCTCCCCCCCTCTCTCTCTCTCTCAATCTTTCATTC
>NW_022639474.1:2300939-2319435 GCF_010583005.1 Odontomachus brunneus
GGATAATAAAATTAATATTACGAGATGCTGAGAGAAAGAGGGAGGGAGAGAGAGAGCGCTCCAAGATCCTTTCCGGTTTTCGTAACGAACATCGCTGCCTGAAGGCATCATATATGGAGCAAGCAGACGCAATTGCATTACGCACTCGGCACGTGCGTGTAATTGCGCTTTACATGCGAATTAAGCGAGTCGCTTCAACTGAGGCGACGAAACTCGCTCTCGGAGTTCACGCGTCAAATCCGGCTTTTGTGCCGTGCCGGAGATGCGCCGAACGCTCTCTCTCTCTCTCTCTCTCTCTCTCTCTCTCTCTCTCTCTCTCGCTCTCTTTCACTCTCAGCTCAGAAACGGTGACCATTGAAATTTCGATCAGACTGCTTCGATACATCGTTGGCTTTTCAAAGCCCGGGAGGATCGACGTCCGATTTGTCTCCGAGTCGCGCATTTCGTTCTACGTTCCCTTGTTCGGTCGCACCGGTGTATGAATGCGGTTACGTGCATCCACCAGGGCCGGTTTAAGGTTTATCTCCATTGCAACCGCGCGAGGGGCTTTGAGGACGGAAAGGAAGATGTGAAAAAAGTTCAAGCGCTTAAAATTTTACACGGGTGTATTCCCTGCAGTCTCGTTCGCGCTGTGTATGTGTATTATTGAATATTCTCCGTGTACACACGAATCACCCTATAAAGCCGGAATAGTTCGAAACTTTTGTCATTTCTACCAATTTACGTTCCACCAACTAGGAGCCAGTCTCTCCTTAACATTTTATTTAGGTACGTATAAACTTCTGCGCCACGAAAATTGTTGATTCTTCGTGTTAAACAATTTTGTAATTGCACTTCTCGAATCGAGACGGTCTTGCAGTAAAACTCACCGCAAGCAAGAGAAATAAACTTTTGCCATGTGTTCGTATCGAAAATTTATATTGTGCGCACACAAAGTCTCAGTTCAATCGCTTACTGTTCCAGAGTTGTTGTTATCTCGTTGTTTCTATAAAGGCGGAAACCGACTAGCGACCAACTCTACTAGAAATTTATCTCATGGTTGCGATCGAGTGAACTCCAATTCGTTATTGGTTTGCACAAAGTAATATCATAGTGTCTTAATTATCAAGAATTCTTATTATTAATAAAATTATTAATAAAATAAAATCTTATTATTAAAAAATTATTAATATTATTAATAAAATTCTGATTGTCAAGTTATGTTACATGATTTGTCAAGATACAATAACATCACTCTATATACTAACTCGATAATTGACATTAATAAAACATACATGATAAGACATCGACATTTCTGAATGTTTTTATATATTTAAAAAAATGTAATCTCATCTTAAGCGAAACCTTTTTGTGTATTGACCTGAAGAAGATTCTTTTATAACCAAAAGGAAAATATCCTAACATTCATAAAGGAAAACTCTAGTTGAAAGATGCTATTTCCTATCATCTTATATTCAAAACGAAAACTTTTACCGCAGGAGTATTCCTCTTCTAACAAAGTAAATTGTTATAATCGGGAATCTACTAGAAATTGCTCTAACTTTTTTCTTATTAGACCGAAAGAATATATTTACTCGAAACACTAGCTTTACTAAAAGAAATTTCTATGAAAAACAAAACTTATACATAACCGTAGGCAGAAATTTTATTAGGGGAGGAAGAAGGCATACACAACATTAATTTATTCATTTGCTCAATCAAAGTAAATCCAGTATAACCATTATTTCTTCTTTAAGTTTAGATATTCAATGAAAAAAATTCAGACACATTCAATCGCTCTTTAGAAAAATGAAATGAAATGAAAAAAAACTAAAATTTATAATACTAGCCGTCTTGAATTCTCAGAAAATCTCTCTATAATTTTCACCTCCAACTCTTTCTTCTTTAAACAATAATTTCTTATAGACACTCATTAAGCATAAACATTCTTTTTTTTTCAAATTTAGAAGACCATGGCTCTCTGTCCCTCCCTGGCTATGCTTATATTATAGATGAAAGACGAAATTCCTCAAATCTTCAGAATATTGTATTTACAATATTTTCTTTTTAATTTTAGAAGAAACCTTTTGAGGTCATATACAAAAATGCTCGGTTAAGGATTAGGAAGATTATATCTTTTTGGACGTGCAGAGATGCATCTATGGTGTTGCAGGGGGCTCCAAGATAACTTCACCACCCCTGACAATGCACCCGTCTCTCTATCAGTTTCCGTTGAGGAGTCGGGGTGGCCGATAAATACGCGACGAACAAAGGGCAACTGCGGTGGCAGCGATTTTTGAACACCAACAATCGGCGACGCGTACCTGCTCGACAATTCATGCTGGCTTATTCGAGGCATCGGCGCGCAGCCAATCGGTGGTGCGGGAATAACAGATCTGTCTAAACGCGGCGTACGTTCCCCGTCGCAAAAACGGCTGAAACGTTTGTCCTTTTTCCACTGTGCCGTGCCATTCGTCGATATCGCGGCTGTCTTTCGGGGTCGGGTTTATTGAAGGGCACGTGGAGGCAATAATGCGCCAAGCCACACGAGGCGAATTTCACGGGGGATGAATAAATCACGGGGGATGATATAAACCGTTAATACGCAGCCATCCATGTACTTCGATTTAGCTCCTGACCTGTTTGTTCTGTCACTAAAAACAAACAAGATCCGCTAATTGAGATAGCACACGCCGAACTATGATGCCCTTCAATTGCGCGGCATACTGCTGCTGGTGTTACAATTGCTTTTGAAGAGGAGAAACGCAATAATATAGACATTACGCGGTAATATAGTAGCAGATAGTTTCTATACGATTCCCCTCAAGCGACGATACAATTGCGCAAATTGTCATTAAACCGTGACAAATGTAATGAGTTATACGTAATACAAATTGCGAATACAATACACCGCGCGCGCGATGAAACGACATAATGGAAACACAATGGAAACACGTGGAAGCAGCGCAGTGCGCTTCGCGAAATTCTTTCGACACAGTGTCGCGAGCTGAGCCTGCGACTACAACGTAGCGAAATCCGGGTTTCAACAGAGAGCGACCGGCTAATCCACTGGCTCGTCACGCGCGTGACAAGGCAGACATAATGCGCTGCGGTCGTCGTTGAGCCGCAAATATCGTGGAAGTTTACGCCGACACCCGGTCGTGAGCGCAACTTTTATTGCGCGACTCGATTCTTCTCTCGCGATGAGGAAGGAGACGGAAACGAGAAGGGAGGTCCGTTCTCCCCAGAAGCGATTCGCGAGCGCGCACAATGGCTATGAAGAGAGTTGAAATAAACTCGAGATTCCACACGTGACGCGGCCGAGTAGCCACTCGGTTTTAGCGCGGGCGCACACTCGGCGCACGCCAACTCAATTGCGAGGGCGATGAAAAGTACTCCGCGTCGGGGGTGCTGCGCGAGGAGTAGGCGGCAGCTACGTAGGTGTTCGGGGTGCTGGCAGCGCGGTGAAGAGAACCGTCGGCTTCTTCCGCGGTTGCGGTTGCGACAACCGAATCGTAGTTCTCGCGGGAACGACAGAAAGAAAGAGAGAGAGAGAGAGAGAGAGAGAGAGAGAGAGAGCACGCACTCGGAGCTTCCAGTAATTGCTACCGTGTTTATAATTGTTGCCCTCCTCCTTGGCTCTTTGTGAGGAACGGCTCTCGAGGTTAGCCGCTCCTTCTTCCGGTCGCCCTCACGCGCGCCGACGACTACCACTCCGACTGGCTGGCTGGCTGGCTTGGTGAGGCTCTCCAGCTCGTGTTCGCGATATGGAGCCAGACGGAAAATTAGTTCGCGGGTGTAGTAAGCGGCGGCTCACCCTCACCTCCGCGGGGTGGTTTAACGCCGACGAAGAAGTTCGGTCCCCTGAGAGAAAGCGGCCGCACTTTATTTCCTCCCTGCAGCGTCTCGCGCCTCTTGAGATGACGCTCGCTCTTTCTTACGCCGCTGCGAGCGCCCAATGTACGAATGAACGTGTAATGAAAATTAACGTCCTGCTAGGGGGATGAACTGGCCGTATTATTTATGCCTCATGGTCGTTTCCTTATCATACCGCTGATGTGAGAAGTTCCACGTTGATATGAAGCGCGATCGAAAATTGCGCGGAATATTTTCACTTCGAAATTAAAGGGTGAGTCTGGTGTTAGTTGCAAAACGACTTGGCCACAATAATGTTGGAATCTCACGAAACTGTCAAAATTGGAAGTCATTACTCACAGGTTTGCGTAATAATTATACTAATAATTGTTATTATCATTAATTATAATTATTGGTATCATATTACCTATTATTATTTATTATTATTAGTTATATTGTTAATTATATTATTACTGCATGTGTATAATGACTCTCAATTTTGATAATTTAGTAACAGTTTAGTACTATGCGGTTGCACACATTTTTTCCAGTGAAGTTGCAGCGCCCCAGATTGCCACAATTGAGAGACTCTGCTGACGTTTGCGCAGTAATCGGTTGTGACAGGAACTGAAGTGACAGTACATGATATAAGTATGCTGGCCCTTTATTATACAATTATCTAATAAATAATGTAATGAATATATTTGCGTTTTTCCTAAATCCACCATTACAATTGACATCAGATATCTCGTATATTGTCACTTCGACTCCTATCATCATCGATTGCTGCTCAAACATGTCAAAAGTGTCTCTCAATTGCGACAACTTGGATCAGTGCAACCTCATTGAAAAAAATATATGCAAGCCGCTTAATAAGCGAATATATATATATATATATATATGTATTCACTGTAATTAATTGAAATATTTGTTCATATAGAATTAGAATCTAAGTTTGTATGAAACATTCACTCTCACTATCGTTTTGAATAAAAATACTATTACTTTCCACTCATTCGGAGTGAGATTAAACTCCAAAAAAAAAATTTGCAAAGTATAACCGCCCCTATATATTATTCACGTGCAACATTCTTCTTTTGACTATCACACATTTAACATTTGACTACCACCAAGGTATTTGGTCATTTCATCAAGTCTTAGCAACGCTTACTAAGTTTTGGCAACAGATACCAAGCCTTGCTGAAGTTATTTGTTGAAACCTACCAAATTATTTGATGGTATTCACCTACACACGTTCAGTTGAAGTTATTTCAGCGAAGCGTCTGGTAACTATTGCCCAGACTTGATGGTTATTACCAAACCTTTGTTTCAGTGTTGAACGTACTAAGCGCTGCCGCGGAATTTGCGGCCTCGCGAATTTATCTGTCCCGACGCGCCCGACGTGCTGAGTTATATCAAGATTTATAACGGTGTCGTGTCGGGGGCAGGGGACTCCCGAAGACGTCGGACGTCGACGCTTATTTATTCGGCGGGATTGAGCGAGGCGCGTGAGGACGGAGCTCGAGTTTCCTGTTCCGTCGCGATTCGATCACGTCGGCCCACGTTACCTCTCGCCGTCGGAACCGGCCGCAGGAACCACTTATATTCGTGTTTATTACATCGAGATGTGACGTCACTTCCTGAGGGTGGGAGGACGGAATAACCTCATCATCGTATCCCACAGACGCGACGGCGGAGGTGGCTGCGGCGTTGGTGACGGTGGCGGTGGCGGAGACGGCGGTGGTTCCCCCCTTTGAATAGAGCCGAATGGATCCGCGCGCATCGGCTCTCTCCTCTCCTCTCCTCCTCTCTCGCAGTCTTCCGCCGCTTCCTCTCTTCGCTCCTCATCCCTGCACCCTCATTCTCCCGCGTCGGCCGCGTAAAGCTCCCGCTCTATCCTGCGCTTTATGCGCAGCTTCGAGAATTTCGTCCGAAAGTCCCGATACCGGGGCGCCTTTGACTCCAGACTCACCGGGAAGAGCGACGCTCGACGGGGGTCGAAGGGCGAGAGAGCCGATGTCGTCGAATGAAAAACGCCAGGCTGACTTCCGCCGGACGAGGGAATCCGTACAAGGTGGAACAGAAGGCGGCACCGCAGATGGCGAAGTGCGAACTCGTAGCTTGATCCACACTTTGCATAAGAACGACCGTTGACGCTCCTTTCTTGTCTTCTTCTTCTCTTCTTCTTCTTCTTCTTTTTCTTTTCGTCCTCTTGCTCCTTCTGCCTTTATCGTAACTTTTTGTATTCTCATTTTACGCTCAACTCGAACATCTTCCTCGAAACCCTCGATAACTTCTATCGGATTCGCTAAGGGAGCAGCAGCGTCGAAACACGTGGCGCGAAATATTTTGCTATGTACGATATGCTAAATTATCCGTATCTCGTATCTCCTGTATCTCATATACTGTCATTACTCTCCGCTTGTTTGAAAGAAGTTCACTTTTCTAATAAAAAAAATCATTCAATGGTCACACAAGAATTTCGCGTATATCGAAAATATGTTAGTTATAACTCTACCAAATATGAGCAAAAGTTACTAGATTCTTTGGTCAAATAGTTTTAATTAGACGTGAATACAATCAAATAATTTAGTATATTAACAAATATCTTTAGCAAGGCTATTTTTATTAAATAAAAAATGAGAAATTAGATACTTATTAAATAATTTAAAAATAATTTATAAAAATGTAGTAAATATTTATAAGTAATTTGATCAAGCTATTTAATAATTACTATCAAATAATATTTAATATTATTTACTAAATTATTTAATTAGTTAATTAAACTAAATAAAAAATTTGTTTTACTAATTATTTTGTAATTATTTCCAGACAGTTGGTAAATATTACCATATTATACTAATTATTGAATGTTGCACTGAAATACTCAACTAAATGCATTTGTTAATTATTACAAGATTTTTTTCAGTATACCTCGCGAATCTCACGGGACACTATGTACACGAAAAATTCGAAAAGTCGATTGTATATCGATCAACGATAAGTATCTCTCAGCGGTGGGTCTTCACTTGGGGAAGCTCTGCGCCGTGGTAAAATTTAAAGGCGACTTCTTTTATGGACAAGGTAACGGGTGCGCACGTTACAATTCCATACGGCCACGATAATCTTCCGCTCCGCTGGTCCTCGGTGCGATTTCGCATCCTTTCAGATGTAAATGCATTTCCATCGTGAGAGATCGGATCGCGCGGACTTGCGAGGGAAAATTGTAAAGTCGCTCCATCATCATTTCTCGTCACGACGCGCGCGACGTGTGCAACTACTTACTAGCCTCACCCTATACATTCATCCTCCTGGATGTAGCTGTAAGACGATCGCTTGCGGCCATAACCATGGATCTTCGCGCTACGTACAAAGACACGTGCGCACGAGAGCGCGAAAGGAGAACACTTTGGCGAGGTGCTTTCCTATTGTCGGAATTAGGCGGTCGCCTTACAGGCGAGAACCCGCGTAATGCAGGCGCTTTGCTCAACTGATAATTAGATGATCTCCCGGAGTCTGGCGAGCGTAAAGACCGTACTTCGCACACGCGAAGACCTCAGTGAACCGCTCATTCTCGAATTAGACGACCCCTTTGGGCCACCCACGCGTCGAGTGCGCCGCGAAAGGACCTGAGAAGAGCCCGGCTAAATCATGGTCTTCATTTTACTTGGACGGCCAACTTGTGAGCGTAATGGTTTCTCATGTAATAAGCAGACCTCGGTAGACCTCGGGCGTTGCGCGTCACAGAGAGAGAGAGAGAGAGAGAGAGAAAGAGATAGAGAGCCACGTGCAATTCTCGCCCAAGACGCGCCAGGTGCGGAGTCGTCCGGGTGCACCGCAGTCGCGCCACTGTTCGCGCGTAAAACAACGTTCAGAAACTACACTTTGCGGATAGAGCCGGATAAATGGTGGAGGAACAGAATACACCTCAGGTGCGAATAGTTTCCGAACAATAAGTCTGTTTTTTATCGCTGAACTAGTGTACACTGACGGAACTTAAAAAGAAACAGGTGGACAGTTAAAACTCGGCGAAAAAGAAAAGAGAACTAATGCAAGCTAATACAGGCAGTTCAACAATAGAAAACAAACTTAATGGCGAATAAAAGTATTATTCTAGCTTGTGCAACTATTGGAGTGTAGAATTAATGAAAATAACTTTAGGTAGCTCGCATCCAAATAATAGCGATAACCAAGCAAATAGCATGATTGAGGAGGCGAATGTTGTTGAAGCTTGGATAAGAATTGGTAATCCGAAGCTGTTAGGAAATTAAGAAACAACAAGATCGAGTCGACAAATCGAATCACTATTTAAAAACTCCTCTAAATGCAACAAGTTATCTACCTCGATATATTTCGAGGTGAAAAATTTTCCATCCGAGATGCACTTAACAGAGTTTCCGTACGACTTCACCGTTGTCACTTGGATGTAACACGAAGGTTTTCGAACAGCACGAAGTACGCCCGGGTGCACCGAGCGAAGTTTCCGAACGCAGCCTAACTAAAGTTCCTTCAGTCAGAGTTAGGACAAAGCACGATGATTCCTGATTGGTCCGCATCCTATCCGCCATTTTTAGAGGTGACGCGAGTAGGAGTGAGAGAGAGAAGCTCTAAGGGAGAATTCACACCTTGGCAGAAAAGCAGGAAACAAAAAGACAGAAGCCAAGAAGCCAATTAGAACTCGCACTAATGGTCAGGTGGTAGTCGACAGTTGCTGCTTTTCCAGCAGCGTGAGTTCTGATTAGTTTCTGCCTTTCTGTTTTCTGTTTTTCTGCTAAAGTGTGAATTCTCCTTAAGACCGAAAGGACGAGGCACTCTGCAGCTTCTCTCTCTCTCACTCACTCACTCATCTTCTCTCTACAAATGGCGGACGGTGCCCTAACTCTGACTCGAGGAACTCCACGCGTAAGCAGTAGCTGCAGTAACGGATGAATAGAATCGGAGAATAAGCGGGATATCAAATTGAAACTCCGCGAAAATTTCACGCGAATGTATGACGTAGAGCCACCGCGAGATCGATTTATCTCGATTACGCGTATCAAGCGTCGCTCAGCTCGAAGCTTCTTCGAGGCTTTTCCAAGCTCACGCCGCTGCTGCGGGATTGCGGCTCTCCTTCACACATATTTCCACTCCGTGACTCCGCTAACTCTACCCGGAGCTGCCGGGAAGTAGTTACTCTCCAGCCCAATTACTATACTTCCTAAGGGACGCGAGGTTTTAACTTCCATCGCGCTGATGGAACAGGCTGGCACGGCCGGCGCAGTTCCGCGCGTATTCGGTTCCTGGAGCGACCTGGCGCGTCCGGCCCTACGATAATGCTATTTAACGTGCTGGCGGCGCGAGTGCAAAGTGTCGTACCATTACAGAGTGGCGGGCACGCCGCTCCATTAAGCAGCGTACGTTTCGCCGAACTAGATAGAAGCGAGAAGTCGGCGGTACGCGCGAGGCTGGAGGACCGAAGGCTGATGGTAGTGATGGTGCTGGTGGCGGTGGTGGTGATGGTGCTGGTGGTGGTAGTGATAGTGGTGGTAGTGGTGGTGGTGGTAGCGGTGGTGGCGGCAGCGGCGACGGCAACATTTGGCGGACTGCGCCTTTAATTAAACCAAAAGAGCGACGTGTATTGTCATTCTACGCGGTGGTCGCGCGCGCGATATGGTGGCAGGTCGCGCCAGCCAGAAACTGCAGCATTGTGCAGGCCGCGTGTTGCCTCGGCGGCCAGTTATACCAGTTACCGGAGCGACCCGTGGTACGTGCTCTCGCGCGGAAATTTGCGCCCATTCCGTTTCATTCGCGCGAATCTCGCTCGAGCCCGACGCGCAGAAACGGGCAAAACCGACGTAACGAGATCTTCCGCTCGAATTGCACGCGGCGGCAATGAGACGTTCCCTGCCGTGCGTCCTCCTGTCGCGCAGTCTCTCTTTCTGTCTTTCTCTCCCCTCTCTCTCTCTCTTTCTCTCTCGTTTTATTTTCCGTTTTTCCTTTTCCACGTGGACCGTGATGTCCGTTTGCTCCGTCGCGTCCTTTTGCCATGAATCCTCGACCTTGGTGTCGCTTCGCGCTGTTAATTGACAGTCGTCGGTTTAATCGCTACTTAATTACTCCGTAGCCGAGCAGAGGCTCTAATTATCAGACGCCTGTCCTGTCGTATCCTTCAGATCGTTTAGATGAGGCGGCGATGCCTCGGTGGCGTCGCAGCGGCTAAGTATAGTTCGTCTTAGTTGGTGTCCGTTAGTACGCGCTGCTCCATGGTAGAAATTAACGACGCGCTTGTAATTTAGCGAGGGCTTATGTAAAGGTGGATAATATGTACCTCTTCTCAAGGTAAAGTCGATTACGTTGATACTGAGGATCGAATTTTTCACTTTTTTTGCTCTTACCACTGAGATGGAAACACAAGCTTTTGGAGTCGCCTTAACTCTAGTTAATTTGTAAGAAATATAAAATAATTGTTCGAACCGTTAGAAAGAGAGAAAGAGAGAAAGAAATAGGGACATAGAGATCAATACAACAGGCACAAAAACAAGTTCGTCAAATAATATAAACATAGGAGACCTTTGACTTTTTTTATATAGACAGTCGTTTAGTTTAAACAAAACAAAAGAAGCGAATAAAACAAGAGAATAATTCCAATTGTAATAAAAGTGCGAATGAAGAGCTCGTGACTCTTCGTCTGTAGTATTTTGGTAAAGCAGGTTAGCCATTTGTTTGTTTGCAAGTATTTTTTTGGAACTTTTAGTTTACAGACTCAGTTAAAGTTAGTTTAGAGGATTATTAGCAAGAGTGAGTTATTAATGTAACTTCCACAACAAGCAAGCGTGATTATTTTAACCTTTAGACTGCCGGGAAACCCACTTTTGTGGCTCTAGAGTTTGGGTTAAAATACTAGTATTTTTAGTGATATTTTAAATACTAAATGTATTAAACATATATGTGTGTATGTAGCTTACGCAATGCGTGCTCCTCCGGTGCCCGCTTCGCGCTTGTTCGCACCATGGACGTAGTATATATGGACCCTGCATGCGGCCAGAAAAGTGAAGCCAACATGTAAAAAGAGACCATAGACATAATATATATAGACTCCGTATACAGTCAGAAAAAAGAAGCCAATATATATATATATATATATATATATATATATATATATATATATATATATATATGCAGCCCCTCTGTTCTCTCTCTCTTTCTGCACAGATAAAGTGTACAATAAGATTTAGGTAACTTTTATTTTTGCGTGTATCCATTTCTTTTTTCTAATTAATATATATCAGAACCGCAGAAAAGAGTCACACAATAATGAGTTTTAATGCCTTTTTCGATACAGCACATTGTATACTGAGCAATACTGCATCTTAACTCGGCCCTGATGGCCAATGATATACAGGAATAGATTTGGATTTACTACCCTTTGTACTTTTGCGGCTAATACGGATCCAATTCGGATTCGCCATACGCGGTACGGCGACTTTTTTCTGTCGACACAATGTCACTGATAGGTAAAATATTTATTCTTTTTTGCGATTTTGTAGACAAATATATGTTTATATTTATTTATATTGTCAATATTGCGCTTAGGACTCGAAATTTCATAAATCTATGCTCAGAATTAGAATCAGCGATACCAAAAACCCCTAAATAAACTATTTTTGGAAAAAAATTTTTTTTATATTTAATCATACGTTCGCTGCCGGGAAAGCCACTTTTGTGGCTCTGCATAAATCTCAAGATTCTACGCCATATATGTTACTTATATAGAAAAATTTTTGAAAAAAAAACTACTTTTTTAATGAAAAAATGCCGGCAGTCTAGAGGTTAATAGATATATATTGTTGATGAACTGTGAGTAAATTATTTAAACATAATCGTATAATAACATTCTGAGAGCAAGAATCATTGGACATTATTTCTACTTCCTTCATTTCCCGATATTACGACTTTCACAAATTTCACTAATATTAGAAGATAATAATTTATCCAGATAGATAGATAGGTAGATAGATACAGCCCACACAGCAGAAATGTCCCGAATATATCACAAGGATATAAAGATATCTCAATATCTGTAGGATATCCCTATGATATATTCGAGACATTTCTGCTGTGTGGGAATATTTATCACGCCCTAAAGATTCCCTACGCCACGGCTCTCATTGGTATGAAAATTGCCCCATTAAAAGTATACACAAAGAATGAAGCCTCTTACAAGAGAAGTATCAATTCACCAAAGCGTTAATGTTAAGGTTGAGAGCTTCGCTGTGTGTAATGTAATTTAATTCAATTATCTCTGTCTCGTATTATGAGTAGATATTAATTACATCGGCCGCACAGCGACACTGGACGCGGTACAAGCTAGCGTAACTAAAAGCGCAACGAAATTATCTCGTCCGAGGGTGCGACCAGCGTTGCTCCTGCACAAATAATAGCGTCTCCCGGCTTTTTTTCCAGATCCCTTTTTTCGCGCTGTGCAGCACGAGCGCGCGCGGACGTCCGGTTCGCGATACCATCGATATTAGCGTAGCAGCGCGAGGCTTCACCAGCGGCCCGTGTCAATCGTCACGTGTGACTAGCCGCGAGACTCATTTCCGTGCACAAATGGCAATGAAAATTGAGCTGGCAGAAATTACACGGATATTACACCCCGGCGTGGACCCGAACGGCGCGGCGAGACACGTTGACGCCCTCGCGCGAAAATGTGATTTCTATGAACGGCCGAGTTTACGGAGAAATTATGTAGGGCTCGTTCAGTCTCTGTTGGCTAGTCGGTGCTTAAGTCTCTCTTTCTCTCTCTCTTTCTCCCGCCCCTCTCTCTTTCTTGCTGTGCCTCTCGCTTCCGCTCGAGTCTCGTCATTAGGACTTTACAAGCCCGACGCAGAGTCTCGGAAGGGGCAGCTTGCGAAGAGGCCGAGACGTGCCAAGAATTGCGACTTTCTCGGCATCTGTTGGAGAGACGGAGGGATGCGCGCGAATTTAAAGCGTCCGTTATACTTTCCGCGGGGAGAGCCAGGCGCGGTACACGTCTCCTTCTCTCTCTCTCTCTCTCTCTCTCTCTCTCTCTCTCTCTCTCTCTCTCGCTTTGTCCGTTTTCTTTCCTTCCCGAACACGCTCGAACCGCTCCAAACGAGTAAACGAAATCGTGCCGGGCGAATAAATTTCCGCGGCTCTAATCACGTTGCCGCTCAAACGCGCGTACGAATGGCCAAATTACCATTCGCCGGATTACTCGGAAACTTTTCTCTCCCCGACGCACGCTTAATTCAACAGTTTTCGCCAATCGGATTTCACGCGGATAATTACGGGCTCCGGGTCGGACGAGGCTGCGGATAAATCGCGCGCGTTCTCGTCGCGCTCACCGTACGCGACCCGGTCGTCGCGCTTTGCTAGATTATTATCGGGATATAATAATAATATTGATAGCTTCATAATCCGCGAGAACACGATAAATCACGTCGCCTCGTTAAACAGCATTCCGTGCACATAGAAAAATATTCTACTGCCAGAAATAGCGATTACTCAGTTTACATTCCTTCTCTTTTAAGTAATGATCATTTTCAACAAGTAATATTCTCTTGATATAGTCTTACGATATACTCATCATGAAAAGAAAGCTCGTATCAAATATGTATCCTGATTAGTAGTTCCAGAGTTTTCGCTAGAAGTCTGCACAACCCTTTAACTCCTGCCGATCTTTAATTATGAACCAACTTTGCTTCTATTTACTTCTCGTTTGCCCATATGCTCCATTTCATTCATTGTATGAATGAAAATTGCATTTATTACCAGAAACAGTATATCATACATAAAGAATTTCACTCTAGCTAATAACACATTGCTTAATTTTATTCAGTCACGATAGAGAATATTAATAGAAAATTTCGAGAGGCTCGAAAATTTACTCTTTGCTATCACCAAATAAATTTTTTTTAATTTCTTAACCGTGATATTATCACGGATTTTAATGAAACTCAGGGAAAAGTATTTATGTTCTAAAAGGATTATTTCGCGATTTTGTACCTACTATTCTTCTGAAGATAAATATTAAAAAAAGCACACGAACAAAATATCTCTGGAGTCATATAGCCCTGATCTTTCCTAAGTAATATTTACCTGAAGGCAGTATGTACTTTTCTGTGTGTACAAAAGGACACAATACCGGTCCTGCCGATATCTCGGATCGAAGGGAGTGCGCGGGTCGAAGGAAAGCGGGTCGCCGCGTTCCAATGGCCAATCACGACGCGATTCGATTATGCTAATGCTCACCGTTCGCGGCTCCGCGAGATCGACGTAATCGCCGTTAACTTCTTAATAGCGCTACCGGTTATCCGCAAAAGATGGGACAGGTGCGAGCGGGGCGACACTGCGATACAATTCAGCAGTATTCTGGGAACGATTCGCCGGCTTTCGTGCCTTGCCACCTTAGCCCTGCGGCTGCAGCGCTGCTCTCTTCGACTCTTACCTGGAAAATAGTTCACCGTTCGTTAGCGCAATGGATTCCCTTTATCCCGGAACGCGACGACGGCAACGGGAAGGTTGTTGCTCGTTGTAATTTCCGTCCACGGGACTCGCACATCGGCGCATTTCACCGCGGCGGATCAAAGCGAGAGGGTACATTGTGCTCTCTATGAATTTTTGCCAAGTATTATTATGCACGCCACCGCTTGCTACTGCTGCACGCGTTCGCAAAAAATCCGAGGAAATTGTTTATTAAACCTTTTGACTCTGTGCGCTCTCTCGGTCCGTGCACAGTTTAATCTCCATCTCAATAAAGAAAGCAGTAATTAACGCTGGTAGCGCGGCCACCTGATAGTTTCCTTCAAGCCGCAGTAAAACAGATAAAATTCGCGGCGGCTGCACGCGAGAGATTGCATATGCGGCGAGCATAGTCGTAAAAAAAGAGTAATCTGCGCGAAGTGTAAAGCAGAAAGTGAAGACGCAACTGAAAATTCCACGTCGACTCAGTTAACGTCCTCCCTTGTGCATTAATAACTCCGCATACTTTTATAGAGGCACTTGCCGCGTGTAATAAGCGGCTAAATACAATCCCCTGCTAGCAGTCGTTTCAAACGTCGACATATTTAAGTTCCTCGCCAACTTTACGACTCAGAATATCGTTAGTTCGTTGGCCATTCATATAATATTTAAGCTGTATTAATAGTCGTTACTTGAAACTTGCATCAGATGAGATATTTTACTTTATTAATTTAGAATTTAGAATTTAGAATTAGATGTTAATCTTTGAGAAAGAGTCGAGTCGTCATTGCAAATGTAATGTCACATATATTATGTGACTGAAAGCAGAATCTCAAATCTAATTCTAAACTCATATCCAAGTATCTCACGTGGCACAAATTTCAAGTAAGTCATTATTATTAATAATCATATTAATCATTATTAATATTAATGTGAAACTTCATAGAGAGCCAAACACAGATGCCTAGATTATACTTTCCAATGAGCCACAGTTATATAAAAATAATTCAATTTGAGAAAAATAAAGATCATACACGATTTAACCAATTTTGCTAGCAATTTTGTTTCTAAAGTTTTCTAAATCTTATTTACTTTTACTTCATTAAATATATTAATATAATGTAATTTTAGAAAAAATCATAATTCTTTGGGTTGCATCACTCTTGCATAGCTGTGACCAAATAATTTCGGATGGAGTCCGTTCAAATCGGAAATATCTCGCGTAATAAGTGATTTGACATACCTGAGCATACATAACGTTCACTGTCCGCGTCTCGTCGTTCTGCCTTCTCTCTCTTGATTCTCTTGATTCAGCATCCTGATTGCTACTGGACACTCACTTGTGACACTGATACTCGCGCAAACACGACTCGATCGCAGAATCACGTATTGACTAACGCGATACCGAGAGAAGCGTGATTAAATATTTCACAACGGTCGACAGAATATTCTAATTACCCGACGAGAATGATAACTAATAGCGTTTTCGTCTGAAACGCATTTAGATCGCTCCGGGAGCGATTATTGACGTCACAGAACTCCACTAGCTAATCACAAAGCTTATATGTACGTGCTCGAATCAGTAGTTGCTGACGCAAAGCGATTCAAATCCGCCTCGGTTGAACACGCTATAAGTTAACTGAGGTGAAGAAACTTCCGCGCGTGTTATAACAGCGGTATTGCAATGTCATCTGGCGAATAGACGAGTTTCTTGACTAGCCTCGCGAATACACGAACACTCCACCGAATGCGCGTCATTAGCCGACCCGAGACGTGATGTAACGTTGGCGATCGCGCGAGAAAGTACGCGGCATGCGACAGTAAACAAACCGACGAGTAGCACGTATGCGCGGAGTATGTGCATTGTTGCGTTGTTCACACGGCGAGGAAACTCGTGCGACTTTTTTAAACAGTGTTTAACTCCAGTTGCCTGCTCGGTCCGCTAGATCGCGTTCAATGACGCTGCCGTTAGGCTTGAAACTGCAATGCAAACTGTCATAATATATATACCGGCGCAATGTGCACTCTTTATATTTAAACTGAGTTACGTAAAAAACTAGTTTATCTCGAAACATATATAATATTCATGATGTTTGTCACAGAAAAACAGATCTAAAGTGGTGCTCTAAGCGGTGTTTTAAACCATAAGAATAAGTTTTAAGCCTTAAGTCATAAGAAATTTACTAATCACAGTAGGTTATTTTCCTTATATTTGACTGTGATTGGTCAATTTCTTGACTATTTAAACCGTTTTGAGTTCATCTTCAGATATTCCGTAGCCAATAAAATGATCCATACAGTAACTGAAGACGAACTTAACAATCTTGAATATAAAATCCAACCAGAGAGAAATATGAGAGCGGCCTGATTTCAATGGCCAGAGCTAGACGTATTTTCGAGACGCCATCTAACAAAGTGCGCCTTTACTACATTTATTAGGTGCATTTTCTTGCGGTGGTAATAATAAAATGCGTCTGGTTTGTGCCCGTTGTACTTCCGTACAATAATAGTAAGTTATAGCATGTTCGACTGACTCTGGGTTAACCCACTCTACCTACGTTATTCAGCCTACGTTTATTGGTCGAACAAGTATTTATAAGCTTTATGATTGGCTAGTAGAGACTTATGACGTCATTAATCGCTCTCGGAACGATTAACCCAGGACCAGTCAAACACGCTATTAGAAAAGGACAGACGTCTAATCGCTCTATTCTTGTCTCACCACTGATGAGCGGACCGCGCAACGTAGACACGAAGCGAGCTAGCGGCGATATTATCGCAAAACTAGATCATCGGCAGCTACCGATGTGCTCAGTTTGCAGTTTGCAACCTCGACAGTTGAAAGTGTGTGATGTTCGAGCACGTGCTCGCACACGCGTGTTTACATAATCCGGCCACGCGCCCTCCCAAGCGTCGCTCAGTCTGCGGCACGAGCGGGCCGTTACGAGTATATTTACCTAGCCTTTGTGAAGCTTAGAGTTTTTGTTAGAGTCGTTGAACAGAGCCCTTATTCTTGAAATAGTTGCGTATACGTAAGTTTTACTACGCAGGTTTATTACGCAGGCACTATAAAATAGCTGCACAATGAAAATTACGTATACGCAAAAATTTCAAGAATAGGGGCCCAGCAGTGCGATTATGTAATTCGTTAAATGCAGTTAACAATAGATGTTAAATGCAGTTAACAATAGATAGAAAAGCTGCGCAATGATAACGAAACTGTCGTTAATTGCATTGCGAGTTACATCATCGCATTGCAGGGGTACTATTCCGTATACGCTTACCGACAACTGTTGGACCGGTAGATGTCGTTGCGCAGCTTTTTTATACCATAGAAAAGCTGCGCAACGACGTCTACCGATCCGACAGTTGTCGGTTAACGTGTACGGAATAGTACCCCAGGTATTGTAATTACCGATTATTCGATCATCATTATTTCGTTATTATCCACTCACAGATATTATCACACGATTATCGAACAGATATTATCACTACCATTTAATATTCGAGTATTATTTACTTCTTTATTCTATTATTATTTAATTTATTCGGTTATTATTTAATTATTGCTATTACGCATAGGAAAGCAACTTGGGCATGCCATTACGACAATTTCTTTACCTCATCTTTAATCAGTTATTATTGCCGTTGCTCAGTTATCTGCACGCGGCTATTATTACACGATTGTCGATAAAGTATTATTATCGCTATCATTTATTATTCAAATATTATTACTTTTTTATAATAATTATAATATCTGCTGGTAATAATAACTGATTAAAGACGAGGTAAAGAAATTGTCGTAACGGCACGCCCGAGTTGCTTTTCTATGCGTAATAGCAATAATTAAATAATAACCGAATACATTAAATAAGATCTAAATAAAGAAGTAATAATATACTCGAATATTAAATGGTAGTAATAATATACTCGAATATTAAATGGTAGTGATAATAATACTTACTCGACAATCGTGTGATAATACCCGTAAGTGGATAATAACGAAATAATGATAATAATAATAATGATAATGATGATGATAATAATGATAATGATAATAATGATAATGATAATAGAATAATCGGTAATAACAATACCTGAATAACGGCTCTAATAAAAACTCTAGGCTCCACAAAGACTAGGTAAACCGACTGTCGTAACGGCCGCTCGGGTCGTTGACTGAGCGGCGCTGGGGGGG
>NW_022639474.1:2319457-2325915 GCF_010583005.1 Odontomachus brunneus
GGGGGGGGGGGGGGGGGGGGGGGGGGGAAGGCGCGGCCAAGCGCGCGTCACGCCATAACGCCATCAGCCGCCGAAGCGAGCGCATCGCGGGAGCTGCCGCGTCATTTTCTAAATTATTTCGCGCCGATTTTTAATATCGCATTTTAACTTCGCCATAATTAACGCAATAATTAACACGATTTGAGACGCGTACTTATCACGCGAGCAGGTATTGTGGGCTTTACCACAGCGGGTAATTACCGCGTTTCATTTACTTTTTTACTTGTTAGATAGAGAAATGTCGTGATCGAGTTCCTCAATATTGATCAAATATTATCATCATCCATTTGTTACTCGAGTATTATTATTTCTTTATACGGTTGTTATTTAACTATTTTTACTACATATTGGGGAGCAACTCGAGCGTGCCGTTACGACGATTTCCTTACCTCATCTTGCTGCCGTGTGTAATTGGTACTATTGGACATTATCATATGGTTGTCGATTAGACATTATTATCATCGCCTATTAATTAATCGGGAATTATTACTTCTTTCGGTTATCGTTTAATTATTTTTTATTGCGCATTAGAAAAGAACTCGAACGTGCCGTTACGATAATTTCTTTTCACCGTCTTGCTATCGCGTATAACTATTTAATACTAATTTATTAAATTACTAATTGATACTAAATTAAATTAAATTTCTGCCGCAGAGATCTAATAGAGAAGACGCAGTCACGCGGCTCTAGGGGATGCGATGTCTGGGGGATGCCGCGCCGGAGGATCCGGCTCGGGCCTAGCAAAGTTGGCGCGAAAGTAAGTTTCACTAATTTAAATTCATAATTAGAGATCTAATAAAACTGGAAATTTTTTTGTTTGGAATCAAGTTCCTTAATGCCACCACTGTCGTATGTAATACTAAATTAAATGTGCTTTCTGTTGCAGAGGCGAAGCAGACGACTTTTAAAGATTGCTGCGCTGGAGGATCCGGCTCGGGCCAAGCGGGGTTAGCTCGAAGGTTAGCTTCCCTAATTAGAATTTGTAATTATAAATCCAATAAGATTGATAATTCTCTTGCTCGAAATCGAGATAATTTGAATCAAAGATTACGTTAAATCGTAATTACACGCGGGGAGAATTTTTTTCTGAGTAATATCACCAATTGAAAAATGATTTGTCCTAATTAAGAGATTTATTTGAAACGTCGAGAAAAAGGAAAGTGTGGAATATTCTAACAATGAATGCATTTTGGAAAATTCTCCAAGCGTAAAGAATATCGCGCGCTTATTTCTTTTTTAATATTGCACACTTCTTCATTCGAACCAACATCAATGCACGAATCTAATCGGCGAAACATTTTTCTGTTCCAGAAACGAAAGCAGAACGTAGTTGCCCTGATCGGTGAGTCGGTGAGTCAAACAAGAAAACAAAATTAATAATAAAAAAACAAAAGTCTTTCCATGTAATGCATGTTTATGAATCAATGCGATTTACTTTGCTGTGGTGTAGTGTATGTATGTGCCGTCCAATAAAGCACACTGTTCGAAACAATTGAAAGATCGCTTTTACAAATAATAATATTAGTAATAATGCATTTTTATAAATTTAGCAAATTTTCAAATGTTTTTCTCCCAATGTATATATACTTATTAATTGTTTGACTAACTTAGATTATTGATTGATCAATTATTTTTGTTGGAGAAAATTTTGATTAATTAAACCCAAACACTGTCTGACAGATACCATTAAAGTATTGAGTATATGTTCTGAATTCAAAATTTTGTCAAAGTAGTCAATTTTATTGAATGCGATCTTCCAGGTGTCTTCATCAGTGCGCCAACGCGCAGAAATTGCGCCACAGAGATTGCGCAACAGAAAATGCGCAATCGCATCACCCGCCTCGATAGATCTTTCGCCGGTCGTTAATTTTCTCAGTTTTCTCTCTCGCGTGAGCTGGCGTCGCGATCGCATTTCGTAAAGTACAGAATTTGTTATTAAATAAAATTCGATATCGTGCAGCGTTTGCAGGAAGCGATCTAACGTGATTACTTAAACAACTCGCGAAATTAATTTCATAATCGTCGAAAAATTTTCAGTTTTCAATTTTTCACTTAGAATTTCCTAACGCGGAACAATAGATACTAGTGAGCGTTGATCCCTCACGAATAACGCGATGTATACAAATCGTATGTGAGTAGTTGTTTGTTTATTTACGCGGCTCGCAAATAGTTCAATCAAAACAGGCACATCACGCGATAATATTTTTTTTTGCGTGAATTTTGAATAGAATTTTTATCTCTATCGTCTCAAATTTCATAGTTATCGATTTTTTGCGATTATATGTTTTGATAAATTTGCGGATTTAACCGGTTCATATTTGCGGAAGAGTCGAGAGCGAACTTCGCTGAAATACTACAGAGCTGTTATCCGCAAAAGCATTGCGGAATTGTCTTCGCAAAAATATTGCGGAGCTGTTATCCGCAAAAATATTGCGGAGCTGTATTGCAGCCTACTACACTGCACCATCGAAACGTTACATTAGGGATATTCCGTGTCATACGTGAGAATCTCGCACAGATTACGTCGCCCACGCGTCAAAAGATTTAACAAGATCGGCCTTTGATTCGCGTCGCGTTTTCCCTTTGCTCGCAGATCCCGTTTTCTTCGTAAGCGATTTGCATCGCGCGTGTATCAAAGCGATACACTACAACTCGATCGGACCATTGCTGAATTCGTCGCACATACTTGTCGTTTATCTGAAAGGCCGACATTTTCTCGAAGACGCAGTTCGCGATATTTTATATGCGACTTGCAACTCGGAATGTATTCCCCAAGAGAGACGGGATTTTCCATGAAACCTCTGTTAGATTACCGCGGTCGGGAGTGAATTACAGGCGATGTGGGACGTGTGGACCATTGCAGTGTCATATGCAGTGACAGGATGGCTGATGGACCCTGGACACCGTGGGACGACGCGTAATGGTGAGCGCTCAATTTAGACGCTCATATAGTAGACAAAGCGTCACTTTACGTAGATCGCATGCACGAAGACGTAAATCGCATTGGGTCCGATGGGAAGTAAAGTAAGAATTGGAATTTACATTTCGCCGGAATTACGTAAGAATGATCCAACCAAAGAATTTAGCTCTGAGATTTTCGCAATAGTTCAACAAGTCAAGCATTTCCATTTCTTTAAGAGTACTAACTAGCTCAATCCTTAGAAAAATGTGCAAAAAAACACGATTGGTATAAAATAAAAAAAAAACTGTTTTTTAATTCATTTCAAGCATAAAGCATTTTTTGTTTGGTTTAAAAATATATAAATGGAGCATCCATTGATAAAAGCTTATAATTTTTTTAATTGGATCATTCTTGCATAACAATGGCCAATTAAAATTTCGACTCGGCAGGTTTCCTTCTCATCGGATTGTTTCTTGATGATACATTAAACTGATATATTTCAACATATCATATTTATATGCTCTGTATATGTTATATATGCTTTTTATGCTCTATGTATGCTTTATATATTTATATTCTATATATGATCTATTTATACTATTTAATTAATAGAATTTATAACTTGTTATGTCGTATTATATACGACAAAATATTTCTTCGGGGATATTTTCTTATGCGTACGCGTTTATTGTTGACATAACGACAAATTAAATTTCGACAAATTAAAGACAACAAATTAAATTATTAAGCGAGATACGAACCGATGTCTTTTGAGGCTCCGCTAAACCACTAAGCCGAAATTCAACAGTAGTGTTTTGTATTTCCGCTAAATTATTAAGCCGAGATTCGAAACAAAGTGTTGTAAATCTTCGTTAATTTATTAAGTCAAGTTAGTTAATTTTTAAAGTTGCTTAAAGAAATTTTCGCGTTTGCAAAGGTATATTATCGAAAATAACATGAAGTGTGCGTATTTCGCTCTGCATTGTCTCTTGGGTGACAATGTGCTTTAATGTCACTATAATGGACAGTAGTACTTATCCTGCGCAGGAGACGAATATCTATCATGTTACTGCAGGTTCGGTCATATAGTGTTAGCAGGTAGAGCATATTCTAGGATAATTTTTCATAGTCTTTTGAAGTAATTTTCGCGGTTGCGAAAGTTCAGTTTCAAAAGACGTGCGTATTTCGCTTTGCATCGTTTCCTGGATGACAATATGTGTCAGTGTCACTCTACCCTCTCAGTAGCACACCTAGAATATTGAAAATAATTTGCAAATATCTCAAAGTCGCGCCCATAACGTTAGATCCATCTTAGCATTATATTCGGATTCTCGCGCATGCGCAGTGGTACTTATTCTGCCGAAAGTCGGTCGTGTTACTGCAGGTTAAGTCATATAGTGCTAGCATGTAGAGCATATTCTGGGATAATTTTTTGCAGTTTTTTAATGTAATTTTCGCGTTTGCAAAGGTATTTTCGAAAATCACGTGACGTGTACGTATTTCGCTCTCCATCGTCTTTTGGATGACAAAGTGTGTTAATGTCACTTTACTCCCTCAGTAACGTCCAGAGTGTTGAAAATAATTTTCCAATATCTCAAAGTCGCGTCCTTAACATTGGATTCACTCTATATCTTACCATATCTTACCAAATTTCCTCGCTAAATTATTAAGCCGCGATTTGAACCAATGTGTTGAAGTTTCCGCTAAACTATTGAGCCGAGATTCAAACCGAATTGTTTCGGTCTCCGGTATTATTCGTATTATTATCATATATGTAATACTATTATATGGACAGCAGATAAATTTTTCTATAATAAAAATAACTAGATTTCAACCGGTTGAAATTTAATGATTTCTGCATAAGTTAAAACCTGGTGTCACTTTTATTGTCTTTTGGAATACATAAATCAATAGCAATATTCTGATTAGTTCTTTAGCTCAAGTTTACATATTATGGCTACAGTTACGGCACTTTGTGTGCGAAGGCCGATTATTCATAGTCGGATCTTATATTCAAGATCTATAAGTTCGTTTCCAGTTGCTCTACGGGTCATTTTATTGGCTACGGAGTATCTGAAGATGAACTCAAGGCGGTCTGAATAGTCAAGGTCAAGAAATTGACCAATCACAGTCAAATATAAGGAAATTAACCGACTGTGATTAGTAAATTTCATATGATTTAAGGCTTAAAACTTACGTCTTATAGTTTAAAACACCGCTTAGAGTATCACTTTAGATCTGTTTTTCTGTGACAAACATCATGAATATTATATTTATTTCGAGATAAACTAGTTTTTTACGTAACTCAGTTTTTAAAAATAAAGAGTACACCTTACGACAGTTTCAAGCCTAACGGCAGCGTCATTGAGCGCGATCTAGCGGACCGAGCAGGCAGCTGGAGTTAAACTCTGTTTAAAAAAGTCGCATGAGTTTCCTCGTCGTGTGAACAACGCAACATACTCCGCGGCCACCGTGCGCGGCAGCATACGTGCCACTCGTCGGTTGAACACAAAACGCAACATTCGAAAAAGTACGCGAGGACTTTCGTCTGGCCGCGTAGAACATTCGGGATGCTTCGATTGTTGTGATCTCGCCCGGCTACTCTCTGTGACGAGTAACAACGGCTGATGGTTGAAGGTAGATGACGTCATCTTTCTTGCCGTTTTGTTTACTGTCGCGCGCCGCGTACCTTCTCGCGCGATCGCGAACGTTACGTCTTGGGTCGGCTAAGGACGCGCATTCGGTGGAGTGTTTATGTATTTGCGAGGCTAGTCACAAATTCTCGTCGCGGATCATTGCGTTTTTCGTCAGCTCTCGAATTCAAAGCCGATTTTTCCAAGCTTTTGATACGCTAACCAACGGTTAAATCATACGTTTATCTTCAAATCTTGTCTTGTTCTTTCTTCAAACCAGTTAGATACATGATTTAACTGTTAGCTTACCAAGAGACTGGCAAATCACTCCTTAGTCGGACTCTTGTCAGCACGCATCGTAAAGTCCGTTTTTCCGATCGAATCGCATCTGCGAGGTGAGTGTAAGTGCCATGAACTAGTATCCGGAGTGCCATAACGGAGAGACGAGGAACAGGATGGGAAGTCAGAGTGAAAGATGCTGCAGGCCGTCAGAATGCGGGTAGTGATACATCGTGTATCTCCAGGTGCGCGAAATTGTACGTTTTAAGAATATTTCCAATTTTAATACGTGTATGATGTTCTGGCTGAGAATAAATAGACATATTTTGAGTCGAAATTTAATTTAATTCGATAAGTACTAATAAAATATAAATGAGTACTAATATAATATACTTGTATTAATATATATTTTTTTATATTTAAAAATAAATTTCTTTCTATATATTTTTACGAGAAAAAAATATTTGAAAAGAAATTTCAATATATAAATATATATTATATAAAATATATATTATATAAATATAAAATATATATTATATAATATATAATATATATTTTATATTGAAATTTCTTTTCAAATATTTTTTTCAATATATTGAAAATAT
>NW_022639474.1:2325968-2335785 GCF_010583005.1 Odontomachus brunneus
GAATATATATATATATATATATATATATATATATATATATATAAAATATATATAAAATATATATAAAATATATATAAAATATATATTATATTTTCAATATAAAAATAAGTATGTTACTAATCCTATGGTAGTACAGCATGCTATTAGTCCTTATCGAATAAATATTTTTTTAATTTTTAGATATTTTTTCTCTTAGGTCCATTTTAAGTCATTACTTGAAACTTATCCCACGTGAGATACTCAGATATGAATTTAGAGTTAGAGTTTTCTACTTAAATCACTTATTACATGCGACGTTACATTTGCAATTGCGATTCAGCTGAAAAGTTCGTATCCAACTTTAAATTCAAATCCGAGTACTGAAGTAAGTTTTAAGTAACGACTATTAATACGGCTCTTAGAATGCATATAGATTATCAAATTTATTATTTTTATAGTAATTTTACAGTTTCAGTATAGTTCTGCTTTGCAAAGAATACTCTAAAAAGATATATAATTTTAACGTAATGTTTATTACAACATTTTTACTATATATATGTAGTTAATGTAGAAACAAAATCTCGACTCGAAATTCTTCCCATGTTGTTCAAAGAATGTGATATCACAAAATGACACAGTATATCTCGGATATCTTGTATTTACATGCAAAAATAGAGAATGCGAGATAGTGTTTTCATCGTGTGAAGTGCGATATTTCGCGCGTATTTCTTCTGCAAAAAAGTTCGCGCGGGGATTTCCGTACAGTCCGTTATTTTTCTTCTACTATCATACCGGTATCGAAA
Source organism: Odontomachus brunneus (assembly GCF_010583005.1). Taxonomy (NCBI): domain Eukaryota; kingdom Metazoa; phylum Arthropoda; class Insecta; order Hymenoptera; family Formicidae; genus Odontomachus; species Odontomachus brunneus. The sequence continues at coordinate 2,326,751 of NW_022639474.1, forward strand.
ATTCAGAGCTTGATAATGGCGTGAAACACAGTTGAAAAACTCAGTGCAAGAAAAAACAAGCGTATATTGTGCATGTTTAATTTCTCATATAACACGCGTTCCACATCGCAACGTGGATCGTGAATATTTATTTCTATCCGTACAAATAAAAGACGTCGCGGTCCGCGAATTTGATGCGACAGATACGAGGTAGACGCGCGAAGCGTCCTCCGTGTCTTGGTAATCCGCGTTATGAAAAATAGCCCGCTCTCTATTGGGAGAATTAATGCTACCGCAGACTCGAGCCTCGTGTTGGGAAATTGAATTCCCGATAGCTTCGATAGATATCGCGACGAGGCTGTCTAAATCTGCCCGCTGTTTGCGCATTATGCGCGTCCACACGGAGCACCGCGCGACGCGACAATCCATTTAGACATGCATTTTCTCGGCTTGCTCGGCTTTTTCGTCTTGTCGGCGCTTGTTTCCTCGAAGCGTCGATATCCCAAACAGCTTCATTTCCGCTGCAAATAAAAATGCTCGGTACTCTTTTAACGTCGCGTGAGAATTTCGCGCGTAGAAATTGAAACAGCCCGCGTTGCACGCGTCGGCGGATGCGCGAGCTATGGGAATGTAAATATATAAAACGACGATACTCGGCAAATATGGCACGCGCGTTTGATGACTGAGATATCCGAGGCCCGCCGGTACTGCCTGCGAGAACGCCGTGGTATTTTATCATCGTCAATATTGAGTGACGCGTTTGTATATCAATGAAAGGGATTTTGCTTTCTGCTTTTGCGCAAAGCACAGTGGGAGATAGAAAGATACTCGGTTAGGGAAGTGCGTCTGAAAGAGGAAAAGTAAAATGAGCCGATTCTTGCTTCAAAAGTGTAAGCAAGTGTAATTACACATGTAACCTTGCTTTTATTTATTTACGTGGGTCGCTAAATATAAGCATTTTTATTCGTCTGATTTCCTAGAAAAGTGGTCAGTACATTTTAAAGGTGCCGAAATAAGTCACTTTTGATACGCGGAGAGAGAATTTTATAATAAAAATTACTGTAGGATTTTGTAATCGAGGAATAGATTGACATTCTGCAATAATTAACTATCCTTTCGTTTAATATGTGCTTATATTTTAGGAATTGAAATGTTAAAATTGGTTATGTTTCTAGCGGAATTCACTATGTTTCTTAGAGCAAAATAGATTTTATCAACAGTCTATTTCTGGACTACTAAAAAGTAGTCATATTGCAAAGAATTGATATGAAAAAAAAATGATAATATTCTCTCCGTAATCTGATTAGTGACGATTTTTTTGGTCTCAGTTATTTAAAATTATTTATATTATAATTTAGTTTTATAACTTTTCTTCGTTGAAAACTAAAGAAACACTTCTGCACATGAAATACTTCAAAATGCTAAATCTGCTCTCAAACTTTTTTGGAGCGGGACTTCACTCAAAACGAGCGAAAAGTGGCAGTATTTTCTCTCGAAGCGACAGTGAAAATACTGCCACTCGTAAAAGTGCAAGAGTGAAAAATCGCAAGTGTAGATGTTTCACTCGAGTTTAGAGTGCACTTTGACTCCGTATAAGTGAATGTTTCAACCGATTAGAGTGAATGTATTTCTATAGCAGTGGAACACATCAGATTCACTTTACAATTTAGAGTGAAAATATTCACTCGAAGATGAGGAGTGAAGAAATCACTCGACTTCGAGTAAGCCGATGGTCACTCTATTTCTCGAGTGAAATTTTATTCCAAGAAATTTAGAGAGTGACATGGCAAGATCAATATGATATGAAAATTAAAAAAAGATAGCCAATTTTCTTATGTAAAAATCTTAAGCCTTATTAGATGTGCACTTGCATACATTGTGCAGTTTCAAGGATGCTAAAATGACTAATGGTCGACTTACACACTACTCTAGAGATTCGCTCAAGAAGTTCTCTCAAAATTTCTTGGAGTGTGTTGTTTTGAAGTTCGACATCAACAAACCACTCGTTGTGGGTACTGATATTTTATTAAAACAAAAATTAATTGCTCACAACGACTGGTTTGTTGATATGGGAACAAATGATTTGTTACTTTCAATTTTTTTCAATTGCTTTAAGCAACACTTTTGCAATGGAGACATAACTAACATAACTAACCTAAACAGACAAGCAATGTATGTTTGTTAAAATAACAGACAATGAAAAATGATTTGCAACGGTAACTGTTTGATCTGTCCCCCGAGGATCATCAAACAGCAAACGTGCTTTTGCTGCGATAATCGAGGGATTTTTCTCAATGCGTGTATATAACTTACGTGACACTCTTTTTAAGCGAAAATCGGTCCATTCGAGTCATCGTCCTTTACGCGGTGCCCGACGCGAATCCCATCCTTTTCATGCAGCGAGAATGCCGGCAGGCTATTCCGCGAGTATTCGCTATAAATTGCAATAAATCCCACTCGCCGGCCGCGACTCGTAAATCGTTGCAATCGTGGCTCAGGATCGTTACCGCGCCGACAGTAATCGATCGCGCGGGATTCTCGATTGCGCGTCGCGCGTCCGGACGCGAAGAAGATACTTCGCATTCCGCGAAAGTGGGTCAGACATGGTCGAGCTGCTGCTGTTCCCGCGATTTGCGTTTCCGTTTCGAGAGACACGGCGGCACTGCTCGTAATCCCCGTTTACATCGTCGCGTTTACATTGCCGCGTTTTTACGGCGGCGTCGGCCAGCTCGAACGCCCGGAATATTCACGCTCGTTGCAGTCGCAGAAATATTGTTCCATTAATTCGACGGATAAGCTGCCGGGCGGAATTATGTGAGTTTCCGCCGCGCTTATATAAGTGCAAGTGCCGGCACAACAGAAACGCGCTAATGAAGTTCGCTTATTGTCCGTCGAAAGATGATACAATATTACGCCAACTGCAACCCGTTCATTGCAATTTCCTCATTGCACTCAGTGCTAAAATATAAGTAGCCTGAGTTTTGCGCATTGTGTATATCGTTACTTATGTGTTACACGTATTAATCTGCGAGTGCAAATTTTAATTAATTTGTAACAACTGTAAAAATGCCGCGGTATCGATAGAATGGATCGGCGGCGTCGTAATTGGAATAAATCTTCTTAACAGTATAACATTATTGACGCTAACATTCGACTTATTAAAACAATGTATGATACATTAATATCGATAATAGCGCAGTTGAAAATAACGGGAAGTTTTATTATAATTGTGATGTTCAATTCTGTTGTGTGTATACAACAGCTAATAATACAACAGCATTTTCGTACGTTAATTTAAAAATCGACCATGACTTATGCCGATTATAAATTTATTATAATTATATTATAAATAATATAATTTGTAATTATAATTACAATTTATTATAAATTTATATCATGATTGTGTTACGGGCTTAATTACGATTGTGCAACGTGGTGGGTACATTCGCGTATGTACGACCTCAATGTAACAATCTCCAGCTCTACACAATACACAAAACAAAGTGAAACTTATTAGCGCTACTCGAAGTACCAAAGGCATTTACTAAAGGTATGGTCGACTATGCGAGAGGTAGCTTGCAGAGCTTGCAATTTTGCAAACTACCTCTCATAACACCCTGCATTTACATGACCAGAGTCGTTAAAACTGGGCTAATGCGTTCTACCCCGCGTATTCCTTGCCTCGGGGAGGAAGGAGTAGAGTCTCGAATTCTCGCGTGTCATTCGCGAAATCTCCCTGATGATCTTGTTACTGCTTTTACTGCATGAATGTCGCGCTGAACTGTCGCGGAAAATCCGCTCTATGAATACAGCGCGTTCTGATGTACCTTCGACGTGTTCCTGACGCACTCCGATTCCACATTCCGTTATATATCCCCGTCGCATTCTAACGTAATCTGCACCAATTTAACTTATTCCACCTGTGTGCGCGCACTGACACGCCTCCGATAACTAACTTTTAACTTTTCCTTGGATCACGAGTGAAGAACGATCGAAACACTGAAATCGCATCTACATTTTTGTTTCTCTATAAGATCCACAAGTGTCCCGTTAGGGAAACGTGATTGTTTGGGAAAATTGCCAAAACCAATCTGCATTCTTATCTGCAACAACAAAATGTATAGATATATACAATCGCAAATACAAAAATAGATACAATCGAGAGACCAATTTACATAAATTAAAATCACCGCGAATATTATTTTACGACTAATCTTGCACGTTGCTTTTGACGTCAGTAATCTAATATGGCCGCGATGATTGATCAGAAGTCTTAATAACTATTGTTATCCTTGAAATTTATTTCAAGATATTCAAATTTCAGGACTAAATGAAAATTTTCCAATTAAATCATGATTACAAATACAAAACATATCATAATATTGATAATTATCGTAATTATCGTGATCATCAATGATTAAAATATTATTATTAATATCATTATTAACTCATTAAGGCCTAAGAGAAAACTGCTAAGGATAGGCTTTCAAAACATACTTTCATTGAAATAAGTCAAAATTAAAAATTTTTGGCCGTCATATTGATTTTTAAAGTCAAAAAACCATTTTTCTTCTACAGTCTGGTAAAGTATGAGGTTTTGCCCCAAAACAAACATCTTCGAAAGGTAGTTTATAATTTGGTTGGATTTTTCGCCAAATAACAAAACTATGTCAAATTTTCGCATTTTTGGGCGGCCATATTGGATCCGCCATTACGAATTTTGAAAAAATAAGTGCATATTCATACTCAGCGAACCCCCCCCCCCATACGGATTTTCACTCAAATAGGTCAAAATTTCAAATTTTCGGGCCGACATATTGGTCCGTCATCTTGAATTTTGAAATCCAACACAAATTTTTTTTTCACTTTTTAACAAATTTCGAATAACGTTTTGCCCTAATTTAGATGGTTTTTGAAAGGCTATCCTTAGTGGTTTTCTCTTGGGTCTTGGGTTAATATATCATAATTCAATTAAAACACTTAGATCTAACTCCGAGTAAAAATCTGAGTATCTTACATAAGACAAAAGTTCCAGGTGATAACAATACGGGTCTTAATTACCGCAGCTACATTTTCGTTCTTCGCCGCTAATCCTTTTTCCGCGTGCAATCACTTCGGTTGCGAAGGCGAGACCGCGACGCGACGAAGAAGAAATTCCGTAACGCGGCATGTGGGGAGCCGACGAGGCCGAAGCGCGACGTATTGAATAACGTACGCGCCATTACCTCAGGGACTTGTAACTCGATGCGATCGGTAAACGTCGCCGGCGCCCCGGCGCGTCGTGACGTGCTCGGGACAACATACGTGATCTCACGCGTGAACCGTAGGTCTCATTGATCGACCGCTGGCCGTTCGACATTGTGGCGTATGTTCTCTACCTTACACACCGTCAACGGATGCTCCTGTCCCGCGTACACATGTGTACACAGGGTGTCCGACAATTCGTTATGCAGCCGCGGTGTACAGCTAGGATTCATCAGACTGAACACAAAATTCTTCTACCATCTCGCAAACAATCGTGTAAAAAAGTGCGGCCAAATGCCCATAGATATATTTCACCTTTTTCTCAAAACCTTTGAATATTTTAATTAATTAATAATGACTATTTGAAGCTTGTATCAAGCGGAATAAAAATATAAAGTCCCGATATTATTCTTGTAGTCATTTGGAAGATAAACGATCCATAAAAGATTGTAATCTCAATAGTGTCTGCATAGAAATTTCTTAGTATTTTCCCAAATGCAGGTTAGATTCCAATCAGAATGCCCAACTTTGTGCCAACATAGATTATCTCAGTACAATACCGATTGGGAATCCCACTCTTATGCCAAACATGGATTTTCTGTCTAGAATTGGAACAGAGATATTGAGAAAACTCGAACCTTTAAGGTCAAACTGAACAAAAAAAAACCTTTTGCCATTTTGTAAATAACCGCGTCGTTTTTTAGTTATTAATTAAAGAAGTTTTCTGCATTATCGCGGACAATCATGCACTAATGTTTTCTTTTATTAATAACTAGAAATTTACGCGTTCTTTTGCAAAATGTTAGAGGACTTTTCGATTTGACCTAATGTACATGACGTCGCCATGAGAGTTTATCTACTCTCTTAAAATGAATTCACTGATTCACTTTAAGAGAGTACTGTATAGCAGTAGGTGATTGTTCTCCCAGCAATCTTCTTCGATTAAATATTGTTAAATATTAAAATTTGTTTTGTTTGCGAGATGGTAGAGGAATTTTGTGTTCAGATTGACGAGTTCTACCTGTACACACCGCGGTTGCATAACGAATTGCACCCTGTGCACACATACACTTCGCGCGACACGAACGAATGCATCACGGTGCAGCCCTACGATCCTCGTGGAAAACGTGGCGCAAGGAACAACGGCGTTTCGGAATTGCACTACGTTCGCCGTTGTAACACGAGATGTATTTTAATCGTAAGTGTAAAGCATATTACATCGATCATTTTGTAGCACGATGATAGATGCGGATGTCCGCGGTGCTCTGTCTTGCCAGCGGGCTCTTCGAGCGCGATGTTTATTAATGTTTAGGCAATATACGTGCCGACACACGTCGCGAAATGCAGTAGATCCATTATTTGAAATAAGAGAACGTGAGAGGGAAGTGGAGCGGACGGCGTGAGGGGAAAATAATGCAACGTATATCCTTATGTGTGTGCGTGTATGTGTGCTGTAAGCGCGTGAAATGGTAACAGTTATTTTCGCGAATGTGTACGGTCGGTTTCCACTGGTGAAAGTTGCCGAGACGGAAATTATCATTTCTGAGTCATGCACGCTGCAATGTTGAGGAAAGGATGCCTTAGAGACTCACACACCTTGCTAAACTCCATTTACATATATCACTGTATTACTGCCACGTTACCGTATGTCCTCGCGCTAAGTCGTCGTCTATCTGCATGATAATGGACAGCGGAAATTCTACGGTCGAGTTGCGAAATATATGTCGAAGCAACCCTCTATTACGTCGCGCTATACTTTTATCGAACGCCCGTTTAAGAGTTACGTACTTGACGAGTAATTCTTGCGCGGATGCCGATTGCGTTTGGCGCGCTGTTGGCACACATCACGTTGAAACCGCCGTCGTTACTTTCATCGCTCGAGACCGGCCCCGACATCATCACGCGAAGCGTGCATTAAAGCCACTTGGAACAATCGCATTATTGTCGAGCATTGCACGCCGGGAATCTGAAGCCTCGGCTCGGTATCTTTTAAATTCGCGCTTCCGCCTGCGCTCTTCTCGGTCATTTTGCGGTTAGAGCGGAAGGGAGGGTCAGCGGATGAAATTTATTGTGTTCTCGGAAGAATCTCCTGGAACGTGAAATAAAGCTGGCGCGCGCACCATGTGCATGTGTTTACATAAGAGAAATAAACACATCGAAGAAATTATGAAGTGTACTCGAAATGAGATGAGTCAAACTTATAGGGTCGAACGTGACAAGCGCGAAGAAACGGTGGAAGTAACGCGCGAGCCGAATGAAAGTGAAAATAAATAAACTTCAAGAGAGAGAGAAAGAGGCGCGAGAGAGACAAACCAATGTTCATAATATTAATCGATAGTTCCCTCGCATTCTTCTCGGCAGTGTTAAACCGCGAGAGAAGAATTAAATAACGAAAAATCATCTTTATTTTACATATTTATTTCAGACCTTTATTTTGCACTTTAATCTAACACGCGGGAGTGACAAATGATTCCGTAACAATTTTGCCTTTATGTTATATGACGGTTCAATTATGAGATCCATGGGTAATTGAAATGGCTGAAAAGAGTGTTTAATATCCCCAATAAATATAACTTTTTTTAGCTCATGACCTGAAAGTGGTCATTCTTCTGGTTTGTGGGTTTAATTAAAAATTAAAGATCAGGCAGGGTCGTAAATGTGACCCCAATGTGCCATGTGAGAATCAACAATTTATTTTATCGATCGATTGAATTATTCGCAATTACACACATTACGATTGGTTAGCTTCGATGATTGATTCGCCGATTATTTCAACAGCAGAAAATTTCCATCGGTTAAATACTGCTTCTCGGTTTCTCAGAGACACGACATAGATACGGCAAGATGCGCGCGCAATGCTTCCAATTAGAGGTGTACGATTTATGAAATTATGAAATATATATTTTTATATCTTCTGAAATATATACATATATACATACATACATATATATATATATATATATATATATATATATATATATATACATATGAAAAACATTTGAAACATATATATAAATAATACAACTTTTTAAAGCTGTTATAATGGCATAATCGCATTATGCCATTATAATGTATTTACGATAAAGATCCAATTGTGCATCGTACTGTAATTCGAGAAAAAAGAATTGCAGTGCTTGCGATACACACTGAGAACAGATTTAGTTAAAATGGGATCAACTAAATATTTGGTAATTACAAGCAAAAAATTGAGTTGTCGCTATTGTGCTTTACTTTCTCAGTAATATATTTACTTAGTCCCTAAGCAAAGCAAAATAGCGAAGATAAAATTTTCTTATTGCAATTACCGAGCATCTCGTTGATGCCATTTTAACCAAATTTTCATTTCGAAATCCTTTTTTCAGTGCATGTGCACACTTCCCTTCACCTCCAATTCGCGTCGGCCGGTACCTCTTCGCGCTACGCGCTGCGTGTCCACGTGTAATGGGGGGCTTAAAGCAATTCCGCCTTGCTGGCACAAAGTACCCCGGCGGAGCCGTCTGTGCCACCCACTTAAAGCGTCGGCGGCCGCGGCCGCCGATGCACGGCGGCGGGCCCGACGAACGATCGCCGCGGCAATTCCCGGCTAATGGCACTGCGGCGACGTGGAAAGGCGATGCATCGTGAGCGCGCGTACATACATACATACGTACGTACGTACATACATGGGACGGATGGACGAGCGGCGGACGACGTGTCGATACAAAGTCGCCTTCAAAGCAGCCGCCATATGGCGCCCAATTCGCCGGCGGAATCGATATCGCGCGGATAGCCGCACGATACAAGCGATAACCGGTCCCCCCTCCCCCCCCCCC
>NW_022639474.1:2335917-2338750 GCF_010583005.1 Odontomachus brunneus
CCCCCCCCCTCGTTTGGTTTGCCAGTAAATGCGCGACGCTCGTTTCCCCGGTGGACATCGCGGCGTCCATCGTCGGCGCGCCTCCACAAGACGAGCGAGACGTTCTCGTCGGGGAACGATCCAGGCACCTCGCCCTCACTGCCGAGGGAGATCTCCGCGGTGGGTTCGATCGCCAGTAAATTTGGTCCGCTCGGGAACACACGAGTTGCAGAGAGTTCTCGAGCGGAACGCGTCCTATGTTCGCGATGCTCTGCGCGCGAAAAACGACTCGGTGGAAACAGTCGCGAGAGGAAAGAGGCGAGCACATTATGCGCGCTTTCTAAACAATCAGGACGAACGTGCGCGATGATAGCGTGACACGTTCGAAAAGTGTGCACGAAATATCGCACATTCGTGACGTTTGAAGAGCGACGCGATATTCTTTACGTTCGTTATACTCTTAGAACCGATTGTTCCAACTTTTTAGTAAGTTAACTGATGTTAAATCATAACTGACAGTTTGAGATTTTGCATTTAAAATTGTTTTTATTTTCGTCATGTATTGAGCGGTGCTCCAATTAATTTTTGCAGACACTTTCATCATGTAGAAGCATTGGTAATTCTGGACAACCAATACGACGTAAACTCTGCGGGAGAATGTTAGTATTCTGTCGGTAAAATTTTCAATAGCCCTTTAAGAATGTACGAAGGCGATAACGCCGTCATTTTACATGCGTTCGTGATATTGCTCGGATGTGCTGAAAATAGGATTCGATACGATCGCGGCGTGCTCAGGACGATAACGTGCAGGCCGGGAGAATCGGTGTGCTATATTGTCAATTCCAGCGTTAATAATCTCATGTCAATAATTGGCGTGACAAATTGCGGTGGTCGATGAATCGCGGGTTGAAGTGCACGACGGCCCGCGCTAAACTGACCTATTTGTCGCGATTCCGCTGTACGCGGCAATTTGCGGCGGAGCATTAATCGCGTGCGGACGATACCTTTGCGAGCAATACGGCCGCCTCGAAACGCGGCCAGTCTCGAAGTGACGTGAATGGATGTGCGGTACGAAAACGTGTCTTCTAAATCCCCGTGAAATATGATGCTGGAACGGCGCGCGCACGGCTATTTTCTCTCGCGCGGAATGTTTTTAAGTTCATTCTTCCTGATAACGCCGAACATGTGACGGCGAGGGAACGGCGGCTACCCCTTATCCCAGCTCGACCAGGCCGTGATATTTAAAGTGACACACGGCTCGTAAATTATTCCGCGTTGATGCAGAGAAAATACATCGTTCTATGATGGAATTCCGATGACGCGGTAACGAAACTCTCGAAGCGTTTAAACAGTAACTTCGCCTCTTTCACGTACGCGCTTGAGTTTCCGACGTTGGTGTCGAAGTTATGAGATTATGCCGAGATGTAACGCGCGCACGGAAGAACACATTCGAGTAAATGTTACTTGTTCCAAGTGTTTCATAAGTTTATCCACACCGAGAGGAAGAATACTTGAAATTCAGAAATTTGTGAAATATGAAGCTTATACTTCAGCAGGAACCCATTTATATCCTTCCAGTTAATTTTTTAAGTATCACCTTTGCTTTCCATGTCGGTGTATTATGCAAATCTGTCATGAATTCATCATTGCAAATAAAATTTATTCAGAAAATCCTTCTATAAAATACATATTTTCTTATTTGAAGAAAATTTTATGTTAGTTTAAATAAATATATCGGTACCTCGAATATATATAAATATTTTTTATTCTTTAGATATTTTTTCTCTCGGTGTAGAATATTTTTCTCTGTGTGTGTCTCACAAACGCATATAATAAACTGACACTTTATTATTTTCACTTTTTCAATTGTTTGAACCATGATATCATTAAATTTAATTCGACAACCATTTATTCGGCATGAAATTGTTATCTCTCTATTCTTATTTAAAATCCTCGTCTAAAATCTCATCGGAAATTCTACCGCCTTGTTAAGACGTCTTCTCTCGTGACTACATCAACGTTTGGCTAGAGAAGCCGTCTATTAGACGATTTAACCCCGTCGAGTAGGTGGCACAGGCGTGGTGACTAACAGCCGGAGTAATGGCCGGTCGCGCTCGTCAGCGGGAAACACTGATCCCGCGATTGTGATAACGCGCGACGAAAGGCGACGGACGTAACAGCGCGACGGGCGATAGAGCTGGGGCGACCGCGCGCGAGTTTCTATTCCTGGCGCGAGACACGACAAAGTGCGCGGCACCGCGTAATGCGAAAAAGCCACTAACTTCTCACCCCGTGCGCGACGTTCCATGGGCGGCGACTTGCGATTTTTCTTCCGAGAACAGACTTTCCGCTTCTCGCGCTTGTTTCGCGCGCGCCTCAGTAAATACATCGCACTTCTTATCGTACATTTTGCTAGTTCTACTTTCAGCTATCTATTTCATCGATTGTCGTAAGAAGGGAGAAGTACGATCAATTTTGAGATATCCGCGCATTCTGTCCCTCGCGAAATTATATTTCATATTTACTGGGTACTTTATCGAATGTTACATTCGAAACGTCAGACTGTAAATTTCTTATCTCGAAATGGATGAGTCTTCTCCCCTTCCTCTACGGAGAAAACAGCGTGTAAGTGCATCTCTTTACCGCCGGCTTGTTTGCGGTATCTACGCAACCGTACGCCTTTGCAAGCGACTCGCTTCTAAACTCGAGAAACTGTTTCTCGCACGAAGTCCGCGTCATTTTCGAAGAACTTCCGTGAAGCTCTCGCGTTTATATTTAAACCTCTCTCTCTTTGTCTCTCTCTCTCTCTCTCTCTCTCTCTCTCTCTCTCTCTCTCTCTCTCTCTCTCACAACG
>NW_022639474.1:2338937-2347848 GCF_010583005.1 Odontomachus brunneus
TCTCTCTCTCTCTCTCTCTCTCTCTCTCTCTCTCTCTCTCTCTCTCCCTCTCCCTCTCTCGCTCTCTCACAACGACATACAACAGTCGTTCGAAGAGGCTTCACAGCTTACGGCATGTTAAGTCTCCTTTTACAGATTACGTACGAGACGCAGAAATACAATACAGTTACGACACATTACGCATTTTTCTTGCAAAGCAATACGAAATAGTGATACCAGTAACAGATACGTTCCGTATGATCGTTTATTGCAGACTGCTATTTGTGTGCGATTTACAATAGAAAATAACTTTTATTATTCTTTATTATTCATATTTTAGTTGTTTTTTCTTTATTATTCCCTTGATAAACTAATGTACATTAAATACAGAAACTCAACGAAGTTGAAACTTTTATAGTTGATCAAATTACATTCATATTTCTCACGAATGACGAAATAAAGATACGAAGGGAATATGAGAAAAATTAATCAAAATTTGCTCCAAAAGGTATGTTACGATAAATGTAATATAAAAATCTAAATGTAACTTTGAATAAACTTATTGCTCCATCAATGCAACAAAAAATTCACATTATTACATGATGTAAATTTAGTAATTGATTCAATACAGTATTTATTTCATGATTGTAATCCAAAGAATTATAAAATTTCCATCATCGATTGTGTCTTGAGACGCGAGACAATCATTTGAAAATTGAACATTTCATTCTCAACTGAATATCCTCAATTGATACTGTAAGATTACAGCTACACTATAGTTAATTGAAATTTTAATATAATTAAAGCTTAATTCACACATAATAAAAATTTTAATATGTAATTTAGAGAATTATATATATATAAATCAAGAATTGAAAAATAATCCTAATTCTCAATTAAATATATTGAGAATTTTTAAAGATATTGAGATTTGAGAGATTTTCTTTTTTCAATTCGTCGCGTCGTGATAATTATGAAAGTCTATCACTTGGTTTTCTTGGTTATTCCGTATTAATTCTTTATTTTCTCTTTATTATTCTATAATTTCACATCTTTATTTACTCTTTATTATTCACATTCTCTAATATCAGAGAACGTCACTTTTCGAAATTTAAATCGAGCCTTAATTAGCTGGACATTTCACGTTGGACATTATAAAACTTCTCGGGAATTTCGTCCCGAGAGAGAACTTGCTTCTCTAAATTACCATCAGTTATTAAAATGAAGATTGCATCTTCAGACGACTCAAAGACTGGTCTTTCCATACACGATATATCCTTGCTGGCGGATAAAGTTTTAATAACAAGTTTCTCTTGAGAGACGACGTAGCCCGTCGTTTCACACGAGCTCCTCAAGCCACTTGACGTAGCGGCAAAAAAGTCGTATAACAAAAATCGCCCGATTGACTTTTATTATCGAGCCTGTCCGTTCTCCCCGCGACGCGGGGAACAACAATAAACGGGCGGCGATATCTCTGATTATTATCGTAGCAATTGCGAGAGCGACGTTTTGATTATTGTCCTGACGCCAGACGCGGGTCCGACTCTCGTGACGGAACAGGGTGTAGTATTATCGTTCGAAGCGCGATATCTCGCAGATGTTTACGAGAGTGGCTTCGTCAAAGCGGGCTGCTCGCCCGGTGCTTGACCCAAATCGACAGGCACTTCGACTTGCCACGAGTCGGCCGCGGAATGCGCGGGACTTCTCCCGGCTCGAACGCCGGCCGGCTGTTTATTTCACTCGTCCCTTTTTTGCGCGAACGCTCCGAGACGCTTCCGACGCGATAAATCTCGGGGCGAAATACCGAGCGCGATAGAAAGCTCGCATTGTCGGGGGGATGCGCCGTACCAATCGTGCAAATTTCCAGCAGCAGATAATAGAGACCGGGCTAAAAAGAATGGCGGTTGTTCGATAGCTCGGGAGATGAATAGTTCTCGAGAGCTGTCGACGATCGGAAATTGCGCTTGGACGGGTGGAATCTTAAGGGCGCGGATTTTTCACTTGAAAACGTATTTTGAATTGAACGACCGAGTCTTCTCGTATGTTACCTGTGACAAATAGTACAGTATAGTGTCGCAGACTTTCATGCAGAGTTGTGAGTATATATTCACAAAATTCTTTGTTATATTAACGGCTACAATTGTTGTGTTACGGCTACAATTGTACTAAAAGTTATACTTGAGTTTTCATGTTGCGTCTTGCATGCCATTATTTTGAGCAAATTTCGGTCATTATTTTCATACTTTTCTCGCATCTCTACTTCGTTATTTTATGTGATAAATGAGTGCCATACGAACCACTCCTAAAGGACGCAATTTTTACAAGTTGACTAATAAAGTTGCTGCCAAATTTATATGCACCCATCTATCTCTGGATAGTCGAGAAACAACAATTCCTTGTTAAGTTTTCGCTGAAGAATGAATAATTCCAAATATCTCGAAAAATCTAGTTGCGAAATATGCCGCCTGGTACCGTCCTGCACAGCGAGAACAATTGAAGCGGCGCAATTACAATGTTGGTGAGTTCGAGGGAGGTTGAAAGGGAGGGAGAGACAGAGAGGGGGAGAGAGAGAGAGAGAGAAGTATCTAATTATCGTAAATTACTCCATCGTTCGCGGTAACCGTTTCCTAGTCCGTAACGGTAACTTTTGATGATAAAGCACGCGCAGTTATAAGCGACGCTGGACTTTCGTGAAGTACCCGCGGAATGTCGAGCGGCGTGTATCATTCTGACGACGACCGGTCGCTTCGATGACCAGCGAGAGCATTCGGTCGACGACCAGGAGGAGGGCGCGCGCGGTAATCCGCGTGGTGTGTGGAACGAGGACAGAGCGAGGTACATTCTAGACACGGCGCGATGGTAATCTCCTTAATTTCGTAAGCGCCGTCAGCTGTTTCTAAGATCGCCTCCCGACAGACTGGGGGGAGAGAAGAAGGGCGCGAGACGGCCGACAGGGGGGTGGATGCACGATCTCGTCGACGCAGCACGCAGCATCGCGCGTTCATTCTCCCGTGCACGCTCGAGCCCCGGCGATATTTCACATTCGTCGCGATTAAAGGGGATTAAATAAAAGCGAAGCTGCCCACATGACCACAGTGGAAAATCACTGGCAGAATTACGCGGCCGATCACTGCGGGCGGTAACCCCGCTCCCCTCGCTGCCCGTCGAGATCGAATCCACACGCGGGCCGGTCCGTCGTTCAAACATACGCGAGATATTAAAATGAAAAAAAAGGAAAAAAGAAGGGAAAAATACTATAACCCCGAGCAACGGCACAGCGCTGCGGCGCGCTGTATTTTTTCACGTTTAACGACCCCCTTCCCAGCGGCGTTCGCGGAGAAATCGCGACTCGCCGCGTCTCGAGGGTGGAGTTTCCGTCGAGAGGGATACTCGTCGCGTTCCGCCGCATTCAACTTTAAAGCCGTTTTTCTCGAAAACTCGATTCCGACGAGTACGCCATTGGTATTCCGAGGGGGCTCCGGTTATCCTCGTCCCTCCGGCTTTTATCCGGGAAGCTGTCTGCTCTCCCGTTCTCTCTCTCTCTCTCCTCTCGCCGCGCCTCCTCTCTGTCGCTCTTTCTCTCTGGTCGTCGATCCGTTCGGAAGCGCACCAAGTCGCCGCCGCGCACACGCTCCTTGTCCGGCCAATAACGATGACGAGACCCCTCGTTGCGCCTCTTCATCCGCGACCGGTCGTACGGAGAGGGAAGTATCCACTTGTCCTGTCACCCCAGCATTAGCCGCATCTCGCCCGGCTATCGCGTTCGCACGAAAATAAACAATCGCGCGCCGCTGTTTGCGCGCGCGCTGGCTCGACTGTGCACATCACGCACGTGAATCTCTTTCCTTCCGCCTCCTCTCGCCCTCTCTTCCTCGTCTACTCCCTTTTCTTCTCGCACAATGTAATGCACTGTGAAGTAGTACGTAAAATAGTCACGATGCGTGTCGGGGATACATTAGTAAGAAGCAAAGGTAACGATGCCTGAACGCTGATAACATTGCCACTTAACTCTGGACGTTCTTATTGTTCCGGTCTTTAAATACGAATATTTAAACTGACAATATAGCATGTATATAGGAGCGACTGAGGTTAGATACGTTATATTTTAGAATTTCGAAGTTGCAACTTCTCGGGCAACTAATTGTTGTGATTGTACAAACATGATATACAGAGAGAATATCGCAGTAAAAATTACAATGCAACTTTAGTAATCCGGGAATAGACTGATACTATTACGAAAATTATAATAAAACATAGTAAAAATGACCATAAATGTAGTAAAAATTATCATGTTTAAGGTTATTTTTACTATGTTTTATTATAATTTTCGAGAAAATTTCGAGAGGCTTAAAAATTTATCAAATTTTTTCTATTTCTTAACTATAATATTATTTCGATTTTAGCTCAGAGAAAAGTATTTATGTTCTAAAAGGACTATTTCGCACGATTTTGTACCCTGTATTCCTCTCAAGATAAATACTGAAAAAGAGCAGATGAGCAACATACCCCCGGAAGTCATATAGCCCCGGTCTCTCCTACACATATTCTACATTGAAAATTTCAATATTCGTATTTGTAAAAACAAGACAAAACAAGAGAAATATTCATAGAATTAGGTGCCAGTATTATTTTAGTTCAGCATTTGGTACTTTTACTTTATTACATTTTCTTACATTATTCGAAGAGGCGAAAGAGAAAGACAAAGAGAAAGCGAGAGAGGGAGAAGGGGAGGTAGAGAGGAAAATAGATATGTTGATCCTACGAATAAGTAATTTACTGTTAGCGAGACGGGCCGTCAGCGCGCTAACCATAATTTAAATACGACTGTATAGCGCGTGACTTTTCGCGCGCGTGTTGTGTCCGACTGTGTACACGCCGCGCGGATATATTTTTGCCGCGCGCGAGAAGCGACGAGGCGATAAATTTGAAAAAAGCAATTAGTTTTCCGCGGGTAAATTTTTCCAGATAAATCGCGTTTTTCGAATTTATATTCGTCGGAAACGTGCGCGCGCAAAACAAAAAAAAATAAAACAGGAGATTTTTCGCGGCGAAAGGTGTATTGAAAGTGCGACAGCGGCGACGGCGGCGGCGACGGCGGCACTATGTAAATGCACTTGCGGTGGAGTTATTTAATATATGATCTCCCCCTGCCTCCTCTCTTTTTATTCTACTCTATCACGCTCTCCCGCCTCTCAATGCGACGTCTGCCATCGACAGGATTATGCTATCTGGTGCTGACTCGCGGAAACTTGGCTATCAAACACGAAATTGCATTTACTCCCAGGCACTCGTGGTGGAACCGCGTCGTCGGGTCCGCAATCGCGCGCGTCGTCCACGACGTCGGCGTGGCGATCGACGTAGTCGGCGCCGTCGTAAAATCGAATGAAGCGATCGAAATCCCGTTTCCTCGCCTTCGTTCGCTGCGCGGGCTCAACCGCGATGTGCCGTGAGTGGCGCGTTTTGTCGCCTCGGCTATGTTTTTTCCTTCCCGCCGTCCCTCTCGCCGCCGCACGGCTCATTGGCTGAGAAGCGGCCGTAAAAAGCGACGAAAGGGGAAAAGAGAGAGAGAGAGAGAGAGAGAGAGAGAGAGAGAGAGAGAGAGAGAGAAAGAAAAACAGCAATCCCGAGCGTGGATGTAAAACGCGCGATCGTAAAGCGCGTGCCCGGTGTGGAAACGTTTAACACCCGCGGCGTTGTAAAATGACAACTAAACGGCTGTGTTAAATAACGAAGGTAAAATATCGATAACGCCGCAAACGCGCGATCTGTCTTTGTCACCGATTTTCGACGCTGATATTCGCTGCGGCGACCGCGACTCCGTAAAACTTTGCGGGTATCGACCTAGCTTTATTAATTGCGCAACCGCATAATTCTATCTTTTATGGAGGATTATGTGAAATTTGTAATTTTCTGTAAAATCGATTTGTTTTTCGTGAACAAAAGAAAAATGGAAATATATACATAGCAGGTTTATGTACGTGAATTTGGCAGCAACTTCATACATACTGGTCAATTTTTGAAGGTTGTATCCTATATGAGTGCTTCATACACCACTCATATTTGTTATATAAAATGACGAGAGAAAAATATAAAAAGAGTGATTGTTGAAAACTATGTGTCATGCAAAATGCGATATGAAAATCTTAGTATGACTCACAGTCACACTGAGAATCTCTCTGTTGACTCAGTCACTCTGTCAACTCAGTCACTCTGAGTTGTTGCATCGATATAACGAAAAATTGCATTATTCTATGATGTCAGTGCAATGATTCACTTGATACAGCATATCGTATATATTTCATAAATGTGATTAAAAATTTGTAAAGTTTCCATCGTTGATTGTGTGTTACGTCGCGATAATCATCCCGATTAGAAATTTATCCCATAGTCCCGATCCCAATCGGTTATTTAGCTCGTGTAAAGTGATATTATCAGTTTCTAATAGGTCGAGCAACGTAATCAAGATTTTATTAATGATAAAAATCATTAAAATTAGAAAAAGGCTATCATTAGAACCTGATAATACTTCGTACCTTGTTATATGCCAACCAGACAACTGATTGGGATCAACTTGACTATGGGATAAATTTGCAGTCGGGATGAAAGTCTGTCCTTTCTCCGCTTCCGACGTGATGACGAGCACGAACGTTCTCGTAGGATCTTCGAAGTCGTCAGATAAAGTAAACGCGTGAGAGATAAAGGAGGATCCTCGACGACAACGGGAACGACGAGCCGAGGTGGGTTAGGAGGCGGACGGGAGGATGAAAGAACGCCAGTCTCGCAAATGTACGTGAAACGGTGCGGCTCCGCAGAAATCGTCGCGATCCTAACGGGAAATTAATACATCGCGCTCGCAGTTCGTATATCTCCGCGCACGGCGTTGTCATGAATATAAAGCCGGCGAGGGGGATCCAGCGACGATCCTGCGAGGACGTCGGCGACGAGGACGAGTTTCGGCGAGTGCGTCGGAGCTATACGGTATAACGAACGAGTCTTTTCTGCCGAGCGGAATACAAACTGCACATTGACTCCGTTCCCCCCGTCCTGCCCCCAGCCAGCACCAGTTACCCTAGCACCTTCGCCCACCTCCATCACCACCAGCCACCACCATCACCCCCGGCACGTGCAGACGCATTCGCGGGGCTGGATTCGGATTCGCCCTCGGAACGAGAGTCTGCTTCAACGCGGCGAACGTGTCCGTCGGTATATACCCGCCGATTCTCCCCTTTGCCTCCACTCCTCTTCGCCTTTCTTCTCTCTCTCTCGCTCGCTCGCTCTATCATCCCTTCCGTACGCGGACTCCCCGTTGTCCTCATCGCGCATATCTTCTCTGCCCCACGCTCTCTCATAGTCCGCGCGAGAGGCACGTTCTCCCGATGCGTTCCGGCGCGCGGAAGCGAGGTGCGGGCAGGTCGTCACCGGACTGCGCCTGCTTCCTGGCGGGAGGAAACGCGCGCGACATAATGCGCCTGGTATACACACGCACCGCACCCCAACGTTGACCAGCGTGCCGTGAAGAGGGCATCGGCCGCGATGATTTTTTAATCGCGGCGCACGCTGGCCACCCTACGAAAAGCGCCAGGGACTCTCATGCCTGGCATCACGCCCGCTTTTCCGCCCCTTGCCTCGTAAACCGTGCGTTTGGCGCGTCGTGCCGCGCCGCCGATACTGTGCTCTACAATATGCACAACGTGTTTATTAGTCGCACAGAAAGTCTCTTGGTATCCGACTCCGCGCCGATTTCCCGATATAGGGGGAGACTATATATGGCCTAAGTGTGCCATGTACTCTTTTTAATATTTATCTTGAGATAAATAGTGGGTACAAATCGCGAAGTAACTTGGATGAGGGTACTACGCGATACACGGTTAAAGATGTAGCATTTCTGTTGCGATTCTAGACAGAGGACTCATGTTTGGACAATAATTACCAGTTGGTATCGTAATATTATATAACCGATTTTAGGTAACCAATTTTGGATAACCAATTTCGAAATGAATTTGGGCATTTTAATCAGAGTCTGTGCTACTTTTGGGAAAAAACATTGAGAATTTTCCTGTGCGGATATAATCATGGTAGATACATGCGAGATGCGGAATTTTGGCGAAATTACGCTCGTTCGAATGTGCGAATAGAGCGACAGGGGAGGGGGAGGAACGTGTAAAACGCATAACGCGTGACGATATGCGTTCTTGTTCGGTATACAAACAAGGGATGGCATTAAATCTTGCTGTTGTTTGGGATTATCTCAATTTACGTACGCACATAACAGAAACCCGATTTCCGGCACACAGTCCGGCACGAGATCGCAGGAAGCGGGAAACGGTAAAATCGCAAGATGAGAGCGAAAAGCGAAAAGCAAAAAAGCGGAAGCCAAAGGAGAGAACGGGAGAACGAGAGATGGGAATTAATGGGAGAGGGCCGAGAAATTCCATGTTCTCGTTGGCTGGTTCCTGTCGAGGAATCGTGTACAAGACGTTCCGAAAATCCAGAGATTAGTGTGGCGGGCGGTAAGAGGATAACTCTCGGAGCAATTTGTCCGTATTCAAGTCTCGCCGCTGGTCCGTCCGCGAGATAAAAGAAGGAAGCTGAACATTAAGCAAGTGCATAGCCGGCAGCAGCGGCAGGTGGAGGCGGTAACGGTGGTGGCGACATAAGAAATATCGACGCTGGGCGGAATATCCTTATCCGTGGAACGGTACACACTGTCCGGAGCGATCGCGTCGTACCGACGTCTGGGGAAATGAGAAACGAGTTAGCTCGAAGAGTCCCGAGGGAATGCGAGACGACGATAGCAGATTGGAATGCGACGCGTGCATTGAAGCGCCCTTCAACCGCATTGCTTTCTCTTCGCCTTGATGAGAAGGAGAGGGAAGAGAGAGAGAGAGAGAGAGAGAGAGAGAGAGAGAGAGAGAGAGAGAGAGAGAGAGAG